>NW_017534470.1:49002-50452 GCF_001853355.1 Bactrocera latifrons
ATTTTTTGAAGTGCTTCAAAGATTGGAAAAACCGTTGGCGCAAGTGTATAATATCTCATGGGAATTTCTTTGAAGGGGACAAAATAGATATTCATGAATAAATAAATAATTTTTGAAAAAACACAAAATTCGCGATAATTTTTGAACGCAKCTCGTACTAAGAGTGCCTTCTATTTCAATCAATCTCAATTTACCGCCATCCCAAATTATTTTGTGTACTATTTTGATGTTTTCGTYGGCAAGCAACAACCTCTTTTGGGCGTCATTGCGTTCACCGTTTTCGGTGCTCATATCAGCACTCATGGTTAATTTTCCTGCGGTAGTCTTCGGAAACTCGTCATCAAGCCAAGTCTTTGCTTCAACTCTATTTTTTCTCTTCACAAAATAATACTTTACCAACAAGCGAAATTCATTTTTATGTATTCAATAACAAAAGTATCTTCACTTAGTTAGGGCTAACTGAAATACATATGAATCGGAGAGTTTTCAATTGACCTGTTATATAGGTGGTTCTGATTGACTATATGGTTTTTGTGATATTTGCATTTAAAGTTCGAAAATTCAACTGTTAGGTTGGCCTTTTTGTCTTTTGAATTTCGCGGCTATGTATAAAGCGCTACAGAACTCGAATCTGGCATTTTATACATCTTTGAAAGGTGAAATAAATTCGAGATGTATAGTATTGCCAGATACGATCTCTGTAGCACTTTCTACAAGTACATAGCCGCGAAATTCAAAAGAAAAAATATTGTTTTAGGTACGTGTTTTTTTTAACTTTTGTATCCATTAACAATTTACGCTTATTCTATATTAAATAGTGCAAAAGAAGTTTTAATTCAACTTTTATTTTCTTTTTTCACATAAAAATGGGTTTGCATTCTAACAAATATCGGCGTTACCTTATCCACAAATTTTTGGAAGGAACCAAAAAATAAAAATAMAGAAACCAAATTTTCGCGTAGAATTCTTTTCTACTTTGTTGATTTTAGCGTTGGCGGCTTTCGCAAAAATAAACCAGTTTTTTCACGAAGAGCTCCTTTTTGGGTTGACGACGCTGCAAAAAATAACMMTAGCCGGTCCAACACCGGGCTGTTTGTTTGCGTGAAAGTCTTTGTTATTGTATGTATAATTAGTYTAGCGCTAGTGGATATAAAATGAATTTTAAATGCAAATATCTCAAAAGCCATTAGTCAGCGACAAACATATTATTAATTCTTAACATCGAGAACATCCCGATCATACCCATTTCAACCTAGGATTTTTACTTAAAATATAATTGCAGAAGTTTAATATTGAAGTATGATTGGTTATTATATTTTTGTTATATATTTAACACCGTAAATTCTTTCGAGTAACCGCAACGATTCATTTATTTAATCATTGTTTAGTATCATCTACAAAAGGTAGCTTAACGTCAATTATTAATATATTATTATATTCAATAAAGTCT
>NW_017534471.1:0-15156 GCF_001853355.1 Bactrocera latifrons
TTACCTCTTGCTATTGGCTTTCCCGCTGTAGCGATGTTGTTGTTGTCACGCTACTCTTTCAACGCTTCGTCATCAGTATCGGTGGGAGAGTTGTTGTTATGCTATTTCCACACTCAAACCTGCCGACGCACCGTCAGCAATATCGGTGGGAGTGGAGTGTTGACCGGATACGTGTTTACCGGTGTTAACTTATATATATCAAATAAAAATATTCAAAGTATTTATTAAATATGTTATAAAAATGTTATGTTAATTTGTGTTAAATTTTGTCTTTCCAAACCTTTTTGAATCACTCAGCCACAGCAACGCGTGGCCGGGTCTGCTAGTACCTTAATATATTAATATTGAATTTAAAGGAAAGTGCGGTCTTCCAATACAACAACGATCCAAAACACACCGTTCACATTGTTAAGAAATGGCTACTTTACAACACACACAAAGAATTAAAAACACCGGCTAAATTTCCTGATGTGAAAYCTATCGAACATTTCTGGGATTATTTAGAGAGAAAAATCCGAAGGCACCAAATAATCTTGGAAAGCTGAATTTATTGTTGTCGAAACCAATTGCTATACAATCAAATTTTAATCTTATTAACCTATATTCTCATATTATAGACTAAATTAATTTTGTAACTATACTTTTCTTCCCAAATTATATTAAAACCATGTTCAGATAAGATATACGAATATCTGACCTAACAACAATCGAAGAAGCTTAATTTTCGGAACTCATAATGTTTAGTATATGAAGTTCAGACCAAGGTCTAGCCAAACTCCATTCATATTCAGAGCTAAGCTGTTAATATAATCTTACAATTTTAAAGAAACCTTGTCACTCATTAATAAATAACATTTTGCTCAACGCTTTAAAGTCAGCGGGAAATCGGAAATCATTATAATGAGTATATTAGGGCTGGGGTTGTTGCATTAAGCTTTAACATTCCTGATAATATATTTCGAAGTAATTGTTAAAATCACTATTTGATTATTATATACTATATAAATAGTTTCAGATATATTCGGCACTAAACTAAAGTACTATATATACAATATTATAAGTTTAGTTAMTTTTGCTAATTAACAGAAAAAGATTTTATCTCAGTTTCAATAAGGTACCTCAAATTTGTGAATGGAGTTAGCTGACATCATGACACAGGCTATGTTTTACTATGAGAAAATATATTATTTCCATGAGAAAATCTATATATACATATTTGTTTTGTTATTTTTATTGAATTTTAAAGAAAAAAGTTCCTCAAGTAATAAAATATCTGAAATTTTTTTAAAGATTATAGTAATCAGCAAATAGTAATATTAGTGTAGAAGTTCACGCAGGTGAGGAAAGTTCTCTGAGCGCCATTCACTAGGTGGTGGCCAGAAACGATTCGTTTACATACGCGTCAAGCAGCTCGCGACTTCCGGTCTTTCGAATGTACAAATCACGATATTTTCTTATAACGGTACATATTTGTGTTAAGAATGTAAAATAGGGTGAAAATTCGCCCTAGACCTATAACAGGTTTAAGTACCTGAAGGTTCTTCCATGTCTTTAATCCTCTCCATTTTCAAGAGCTCTTCCTTAATTCTTTTATTTATATATCAAATAGTATTGAAATATGTCTCATTTAGCCAAAATTGCATGTTTTAGTGGTTTAAGGTTGTCATACTACTTGAAATTTGCTTGCATTTTTCCTGAAAGAATTGCTCACAAATCCCGGATCGTAATAAAATCTGGACTTATGGCAGACCATTCCAGCAATACTACAATTTTAACACTCGAAATAAAGGTCTCAGCCTTCTTCGCTAAATGAATTCTTATATATATTCATTGGAAAATCTGTTCATCACTTCGCAAGTTATCAACAAAATCAAAGAGTTCGTTTTCCAATGAATCATAATAGATTTATGTATTAATTTTACCCGACGCAACGCATATTTGAACTCGCCTTTTGATGAATGCGTTTATGGCACCCTCTCTTGGACGTCTCAAATTTTTTTCGATATTTATGAAGACAATTTGGTTCGTCTACATTAAATTTCTTTTTAGCCCTAGAATTCTTCGTCCCAAAATGTATCTTTTTCATTAAATAAAATTTGCATTTTTATGACCTTGCTTTAGGCATGRCTCAGACAATCGATTTTCATATTTAAGGAGTATATATGGGGGGAGCTCAATATTGTAATTAAACACATTATTTGATATTCCAAAAAAAATATTTTGTTTTATTTTAAGTTATAAAAAATAGTTTTGACACTTCATTCAATATTTCAAAAAATAATAAATGGTTTATGTTTCAATAATTTAACACTTTCTTTAGCAATTGTGGAAAAAAGTAAGTGGTTTATATTTTCATAATTATCACTTTAGGTAATGATGGCGGGAAAAGAGTAACTTATATTTTAATAATTTAACACTTTGTTTAATGACAAAAGGTGACTTGCTCCGTGTCCGTTGCGGTGGAAGTCTCTGAATCGTGTGTATGTCATCTTTAACAGTCGCTATCGGCGTTCATTTCTTTCGTTGAGTCCGTTCATTTAGGGTGTATGTTTAGAATTGCATGCGTCCCACATTCGGCCTTCTTGTCTTATTCGATCGGCTTGAACGAAGGTGTCCATCTCTTCATGAAATCGGCGAATGTGGTCGTGTGACTAGGACCCTCAGCCGACCTTCTCGACCTCATACCTATCGCGTCTTAAAATCTTCGAAATCTTATATGGTCCAAAATATTTCTGTACAGTTTGTACTTTGTTGATTCTTTCCTATTTTTGTCAAAATTTTGTCTGTCTTGCTTTTTCCAATATTCTGTTTTGCCTGATCCCTTGTCGCTTGTCGGAATCTAATTAATTCTTCATCAGCGATGGAACTACTATAAGCTCCCTTATTCACACTGAACTGAGCCTGCCTCAGAATATGTATCAAAGAATCTTCCGACATTAGACACGCTATTCTGCTAAACGCATCAATGTAACGCTTCTCCGACCCATTTCGGTGTTCCATTTCATAGTCAAAGTCTGGTAATAGCAACACCCATTGAGATACTCTTAGCGTAATATCCTTCTTTTTCATGGTCATTGCGAACGCATTGCAATCAGTAACGATTCTGAAATGCAACCCCAAAAATGATACTCTCCACTACTTAAGAGCTTCAACAATCGCTAACATCTCTAACACATACGAATGGTACTTCTCTTCTACTGGCTTTATTTTACCACTCTCTATAATATAACCCAGAAAATCAACAGTCGCCTTCAGGAACTGGAATTTCTCCCACTTAATGTTATAACATGCCACCCTGTCGAACACAGCTTTCAACTATTGTACAACCTTGTCATAACTAACAGAAAAAATTATAAGATCATCCATGTAAGTTACCAGGACGCCATCCTTCACTAAATCTCGAAACACTACGAAAATGTATCGAGTGAATACTGCCGGGGAATTGGAAATACCGAAACTAACATAAATTACTTCGTATTAACCTTGATGGGTCACGAATGACGTATATTTCCGCGAACCTAACTTCATCGGCACATGGAAAAATCCATTCCGTAAATCTAACGTTGTAAATACTTTTGCGCCTTGTAATCCCTCGATAACGTTATCTATGAGTGCCATTGGAAAACTATCTTTCATCACAATCACAGACGTTTGGTTCCGTCCTTTTTTCCTACCAATACGATGGGCGCTGCATACTCGGAGACGCTAGGTTGGATTATGCCATGCTCCATCCATTCTGCATCTTTTTATCGACAATGCACTTATCGGAGTAGGGCATTCGTCTTGGCCCTTGAAATACCGGAGTATCATCCGTCAAACAAATTTTCATAGAAACAGGCAATCGTACTGCTTACTAGGCGAGTAATCATAAACAATGGCTTCTATTACCTTTTCCTGTCTCCCCTGAAATGGGACAAACCTATCTATAAAATTTTCTTTGACATTACTTCTGTGGCCATACACAGATCTTAAAACTCATTAAGAACTCCTATTTTACCTTCACTCTTCCCTACTATGGGGTTTTGAACCTTTGTTTCCTTCACCTTTGCTCTAAATTCTACCTCGCCTTCCTTTATAACCAAGTCAACCTGCTTTAATACACTGTTCCCGATTATTGCCTCGTAATTAAGGTCACGCTCACGCACAGTATGAAAATTGATATCCACTTTGACTCCATCTACGCTAACGTTGATTATGAAACTGCCAATAGTTGTGATTATACTATTTCCTATTCCACGAAGATGATTTATATCATTGGACAAATCAATCCTCCCTAACTTCATCAACACATCGTAACGCATGAGGCATAGATCGCAACCAGTGTCCAGCACTGCTGACAATGTAAACCCGTTAATGTTGTAGTTGATTCTTTAAAAACTAAGCTACCAAGGGACGTCATACGACCCATTTCAACCGTATTTACCCTTGAACCCTCGCTTTTCACTTCCGTTCTCTTCTTTGGGCACTCTGCAATACGATGTCCTGGATGATTAAACCCAAAAGACTTTGATAGTCGTTGCTGTTTGCAAGTATTCGCCAAATGACCCGCTTCTCCACACTCATAGAAAATTTTCCTATTGGTTCCCTGATCTTTAGTAACAGAATTGTTGTCTTCGCGCTTGTTTTGAAATGCACTCACATTGGGTTAACGCCCCGAGCGAAGTTTTTCATAAACAAGGATTTGAGCTTTTTATTCTTCTATCGAACTAGCCTGACACAAGTTAGCTTTGTTTAGTCCGGTATCTGGGATTCCCTCTACAAAATATTCGATAAGACTTCTTTCGTCTAGCTTTATTGGCATACCTATGTCCATAAGGCTACAAAGATACTCGCGATAATCTTCATTTTCGCCGACTCTTAAGTGCCCGATGCACATCGTTTGACGATGTTACTACTCCAAATTCTGTTTGCAAACATTGTTTAAGTGCACTCTAACTAGTTATGTCCCGTTGACTGCGATCGAACATTTTCGCGACACCCTTCGATAATTGTTTCCCATTTTATAAACTTCTGTAAATCCCCCCCAATGAACTGTCATGGCATTAGATTCAAAATCATCAAACCACTCCTCGACATGCAGATAACGATTTCGTCAATTCAGAAAAAAAAAATATTAAAGAATAATGTAGAAGTCCTTATAACTCACCAGTTTGGAMAGTACCAAAAAAGGGTATAGATGAAAATGGAAAGCCTAGAAAAGATTAGTGATAGATCTTCAAAACTTAAATGCAAAAACTATAACAGATAGATATCCTATATAAATATGACAATACAAGCATTAGGTAAAGCTAATTATTTTTCCACGGTAGAATCAACAACAAATATCGGCGACGTGTTAGTATATTTCTCGACACCTTCAGAACATATTAAACACATAAAGCAAATATGATATTTATACAAGGATATAGCAAAATAACAAAACCACTAGCCATACATCTAAAAGGAGAAAATAGTATAACAAATAAAAATCCAGCTAAGAAAGAAATTAAATTAGATAATGTTATAAAAGTTATACAAATAATTAAAACAAGATTAAAAGATCAAGTTGAGCTATTTCAACCATTATTAACTACAGATGCGAGTCATTTCGCCATAGGAGGAGTGTTATCACAGGAAAGGAAACCTATATTTTTTATATCAAGAACATTAACAAAAACTGGACAAAATTATTGTACAACGGAAAAGGAATTATTAGCAATAGGAAAACATAGGGATTACATTTAGGGTACAGCAGATTTAACTATACACACTGATCACCAAACATTAATATTTCCTATCTCGGACAAAAATTCAAATATAAAACTAAAAAGATGGAAAAATTGTATACAAGAATCTGGAGCGAAAATGGTATATAAACCAGAATGTAGTATCAGATGCACTAACAAGACAAAAAATTAACACTTCAACAATAGAGTCGATGCACTCGACACGTAGTTCATCAAACGAAAACTATACACGAAGAGACAAGAAGATGAGGCCTTAAAATAAGCGTTCAGAACCCTCACCGGGGTTACACCGAGAGAGAACCTACCCAAGAGAGGGAGGCAACAAAGGGCTGGGGAGGGCAGTGAGAATTCTCAAGGAATGCGCAATTTTAAATAATACTCCAATTACCTGTCGCGAGAAAAGACTTATAAATTACTTCGGTAACGAAAAAGAGTGCGTTCGGGTTCACGGTTCACAAAGAAGAGAGTTCTTTATTTCTTAATCTAATTGCTGAGCCTAAATCTTAAAACTAACGGCTTAAACTAGTGGTAATGTAAATATGTATTAAAAAGGGGTAAGTGTAATCATTCTCAGCTTTCGTTAAATATTGTAAGAGATTATGGTAAGTATTAAGGTAAGTAATAGATTGGTATTATGAGTGCATTATTAAGGTAGGTATTTTACGATAGACTTTCTTAACTTAAGTTTTAATAATTCAATATTTTATAATTTTTATAATTCAATTTTCTAAATTTTAAATTTAAGGTTTAAATATACGTATATATCTTATCGCTTGACGCAACACCGGCCACCTTGGCAGGATCAGATTCCTTCAATATCCAGTGGAAGCACGGCCAGTATGTGGATGGGGCTTAATCGTGCCCGTCTTGGTTGCTACGTCTGCGACCCGTACCTTGCCGTCTTGCCCTTCGACGGTTGCGAGGACGCGCCCTAGTACCCACTGCTGCGGCGGCACGTTGTCCTCGTGGATGAGAACGAGGTCGTTGAGCTGCATATTGCGTTTGGGGTGCAGCCACTTGTTGCGCTCCTGAAGGTCCGTCAGGTATACTTTGGACCACTGTCGCCAAAACTGTTGCTTGAGACARCAAAGAAGTTACATCTCTCGCAACAACGAACTGGGTCCACTGGCACTTTCTCTAGGAGTAATGCCCGCAGGGAGCATCCTATTTATATATGCGCTGGTGTTAACGCCTTGCCGGAGTTGGGATCTTGGCTCAGAGGTACTAGGGGCGAGAGTTGAGGATGGCCTCCACTTCGGCCAACACTGTTGCTAACTCCTCTGCTGTGAGTAGCGCGTTGCCGGTTACCGGTGTTTGGCGGACTTCACCGCGGCTTCCCATAATCCGCCGATATGCGGCGCCCGCGGTAGTATAAAGATGAAGCTGCACCCTTCGCCTGCTGCGAATCTCTTCAGTTCTGGACCCATTGCTAGAATCGCCTCCTTCAATTCGCGCAGCTTGCGATAGGCGCCCACGAAAGTGGTTTCGTTGTCGCTGAATATCTTCGTCGGGATTCCTCGGCGTCCAATGAAACTTTWTAGGTCCGAAACTAATTCTAAATGTACTGCTTTGGAAGTAAAGCAAACAAAAACTTCAATATATGTTTTTCTGGGTGGTCGAACGCGTATTTTTAACGTTGTGTATATCGGACCACAAAAATCTAAGCCACATATAAGAAGGGCCGTAGTGCTCGAAGTCTTTTGACTGGCAAATTTCCCATTATTTGGTTTTGCAACTTCGGCTTGTAATGAAAACAATGTATACAGTTTCTTACGGTTATACTGCAGGCTTCTCGGATATTAATTTGACATATGCGCTCTCGAAGAAGCGCAACCAACACTTTAGCCCCAGCACAGTGATTTCGAATATGCAGGAACCGTAAATACGTTATAACGAAGTGCGAACTTTTATTTAATAAAAGCGGAAATTTGGCATCGTATGGGAAAGGTGCATTTAATAGGCGRCCTCCTACTCGGATTAATTTGAATGACAGCGATGTATCCGAGTACTTATGCAAAAACGGGAGTTTTTTCAAGTTTGCGGGTAGGGTGGTACTTTTATGCAGTTTTTGAATAACATCCGAAAATTCTGAATGTTGGACCACCTGTGCAATTTTTAGAAAGCTCAAGTTTAGCCCTTATGAAGTCAGATCTTGTCCCCTGCAGAATTTTGGTGGTCATCTGATCCATCGTAATATATATGCGACCACACGGAGCAATTTTTTATGAGAAGAGAATTTTTCAATGAGGTTCAATATTGAATGTTTCTCAGGAGTTGAAATTAATGTAAATGTAGTTTTCTTCTTCTCTAATACTTCGTCTTCTGGTGAGAGCTGGAAGTGGTTATTAATTGGCCATAATGCTGGGTCTTCTAGGAGGAACTGTGGACAGCCAAACCATATTGAATTATTTAATTCGTCCACGTTACAACCCCGAGACACTTGATCCGCAGGATTTTGTTTCGTTGGCACATGTCGCCAATGTACYTTGTCAGTCAACTCTTGAATTTCGGACACTCTGTTTGCGACGAAGGTTTGTAGTGAGGATGGATGTGTTTTAATCCAATTTAAAACGATTTCTGAGTCTATCCAAAATGTAATGTTTTCGAAATGTYGACTCAACATAGGCACTAGTCATGACCACATAATTTCGAAAGAAGATGTGCTGCCGAGAGCTCAAGACGCGGAAGAGATTTGGTCCTCAGCGGAGCGACTCTAGACTTTGCAGTAAGAAGCATACATTTAATACCACATGCAGATTAGCTTCGTATGTATATTCAGCATCCATACGCCCTTATTGAGGCGTCGGAGAAGCCATGTATTTGACAGATGGCACTCGACTCAACGTTTACGTAACGAGGAATGCTTATCGATGAGAGCTGCATTAGGTTGGCTTTAAAGTTCTGCCAGCTAGTGTCAAGGCACAATGGAATCGACTCATCGCAATCTAGTTTTTGGATCCAAAGCTCTTGCAATAAGATTTTTGCTTTAGTAACTAGTGGCGCTAGTAATTCAAGAGGATCAAAAAGGCGAGCAGAAACTGACAATATATTTCTTTTAGTGGCTCGCAGATCAATTGTCGTCTAAAACAAAGCGAAACAAATCCTCTTTCGGCAACCAATTTATTCCTAACGTTTTAGTAGAAGTCTTGTCATTGAAACTTAATGACTTTTCAGTGCAATCACTGTCGAAAAATTAGGGTGGTTCGAAAACCTTTTATTACCTCACTTCTCAAAAGATCTAGAGGCTTAAAATTTTCGGACCCTGTTAATAAATCATCAACATAAAAGTCTCTTTTGATGGCCAATGAACCGAGTGGATATTTCATTCATTGGCATCACTGAGCATTTGTAAACACCGTGTTGCGAGAAGAGGGGCAGGCAGGTATGTTACGGTGTTCAGACGAAAAATTAGAATTTGCTCAGATGAATGCTCTCTCCACACAATAAGTTGACAATTTCTCTCTTCTTCCTGCAGAATTATTTGACGGTACATTTTAGTAATGTCCGCTGTTAGTGCATATAGGTAGCGAAAACGAAGAAGAGTTGAATATAACTCTTCTTAGATGGTTGGACCTACCATCAAAAGTTCATTCAAGGCTATTTGAGTTGAAGATCGACTCGAGGCATCAAGTACAACACGTAATTTGGTTGTTGTGCTCTCGGGCTTTAAAACGCATTGATGCGGAATGAAGTAGTGTGGCTCACTCGGGATCTTATTGTTCGTTGGGCTCATGGTACCCAATGCTCTATATTCATTCATAAAGTCCAGATACATTTTATGAAGTTCTRGATCTTTTAATGTCTTTCTCGTCAGGGCCTGAAACCGCCGAACTGCGGTTTCGTAGGAGTGACCGAGTAACTTACGCCAGCTTTAAAAGGCATTCTGACTTGAAGCCGTCCTGAAGGCAATACTTGAGTTGTATTTACGAAAAATTTTTCACACTCTTGTTGCTCTGGTGTGAATTTAATGTCATTTGAATCTGAATTTAGTTCTTCAAGAGCCCAAAATTTATAGACTACTGAATCTATTGACGTAAAGTCAAAAAGTGTTTGCGTAGTTTTAATTAATAAACGAGGTGCATCATCTCATATTTTCATACGATCAGAGATTTATCCGGTTTAGACCGGTTCTGCCTGCTTGTTTAAAGTAAACAGCATATTTTCTGATCATTTTAATTTACAAAATTTATCAGTAGACTAACGGTGTCCGAATCGTTTACGTGTTCTATGTTTGGATAGCAAAACCTTTTTGAGTTCACATACTTTTACGTTTTTGAAATCACTGTGTTGAAGATTTTTAGGTACAATGCTTAGGTAGTGCGTAAATAATGCCAACATTTTTTGTTATGTGTCCGGAGAACTAACTTTTGAATCGCAGAAACGTAACTTTACTCCGCTTATGCTAAAAGCTTACGAACTGTATTTTGGTGTTAAAGTTGGGGACCAAGACAAAGCATGGACCCCTCATATCTGTTGTAAGGCTTGTTGAACATWTCTAACAGCTTGGTTAAAAGGTTCAAATCGTTAAATGTTCTTTGCATTGCCAATAGTTTGCAGAGAACCCAAATACCATGTTACAGACTGCTTTTTTTGTTTCACGAATATTAAAGTTATATATACAGTTAGATAATGTAATTTACCATCAGCTTTAAGACCTGTCAAACACAGTGGATAGCGGTCATAACGGTAATAAATATTTATCAGTGCCCTTAGCTCATATGAAGGAATCATAAGAGAATATGAGAGTTCTTTTAGAGCACATCGGTTATCAATATTACCTGAAAGTAATAACTATATCCTGGAATGCAACTGGGATATACGAAATATTGTTGCTTCCTTTGCGAATGGGACAACTGTGCGAGAGACTGTCATTATGTACACAAGCAGTGGCCAGTATGGCAGGCAGCCATTCCGGGACAAAGAACGTTACCAGTGAACCTCTAATTGATCCCAAAAAGATATCACTACCACCTTTGCATATTAAATTGGGTTTAAGGAAGAATTTTGTTAGGGCAATTGACAGAAATGGAAGAGCGTTCTTGTAACGAAAGATTAAATATTTGAGGAAATGCTTAATAAAACTAAAATATGAGCCTGGAGTGCCTTTAAAAGCGTAGTAAAAGTTTTATTCGAAATGCGAAAGCTCACGATTACAAAGATCTTGTAACTGAACTACCTATTGCCTATAACAAAATGGATTGCAACATGCCCCTTGAAATTCACTTTCGAAACTCGCAACTTGGTTTTTTCCCCGAAAATTTAGGGCCCGTAAGTGACAACATGGGGAGTGGTTCAACCAAGACATTTCTGCTATTGAGAAACAGTATCAAGGCGAGTAGAGTGCCATTTTGCTTGCCAATTACTGCTGCACATTGTTAGGATATACTCCAAAAACAAAATACCGCCGAAAAACAGCGACAGTAATATTTTAAGGTACTCTTTGATTAATAAAATAACATAACAATAATATATCCATCGCAATTTTTTTAACAAAAATTCAAATAAACTATAAGTGATAGACGAAATCTGTAGCTATTTTCTGCATTTGTAGAAATTTTTACATAATAAACACTGTGTTATGTTCATGTCACAAAAAAAAAAGTGTATTTTTGTTCACTAGTGTTATCTTTGTTACTTTTAGTGGCGTATACGACAAGGAAGTTTTTAAACAAAGAAGATGACTTATTAGAAATCTTTAAACGCGCAATAATACGTGCTTTTGAGTGTTGCTTGTTGAAATTGCATTTTGGTGATCCTGGGTTCATACTGCGAGACATAATAGTATTTGTATTTGCACATACAGAACACAGAAACATCGTGGCTTTCGCCGGGACGAGGTGAGCTTACTTCTCGTATTGTCCTATCAAAATCACAAATCTGTACCAAATTAGAAGTTTACAAACTTAATACGAATTCACTCGTACAATCATGCTGAAAACCACTTTTTCTGTAAAAAAACAAAAATGTATTTTCCAAAACATTAAATATTTTGGGTAACTATTAGCATCTTTTCGGTTTATTATTTATTACATTAGATATGGAAGTTTCTGCGACTTTTGATTTTAACTTGATAATATCGTTCACACTCGCCAATTCGTTTTTCACGCTTTACAAAGTAATTTTATTAAAACATTTACTATGTTCGGGCCGACATTTAAAACATTTGGTGGGAAGAACTGGTTTTCGCCCTAAAACTTTCATACACTTAAAATCCGTTAAGCGAAAACCATTTTTAATGAGAACTAGTTGAAAACTTATGTACGGTGTCTGATCTAGTTGAGGACGGAGTCATGTGTAGAAGTTCACGCAAATGAGGAAAGTTCTCTGATCGCATTCACTTGGGAGTGGCCAGAAACGATACTTTTACATATGGCTCAAGCAGTTCACGACATCCGGTCCTAGACTAAGTATGCTATGGATAACCTAACCGCTTGAAGGCGAACTAAAGTGAGAAGACGAAACACTCCCCCCACAGGGTTGTGCGCTGGGTTTCTGACCCGCTAAAACATACCCCAATGAAAACTATTCGACAGTCTTGGATGAGAGACCGCCTTTTGATGACGACCGTGGCGAACGAAATAAGGACTACGATTTGGGGGAATGCATCTGGTATGTTCGGTCCTTTAGTTGGRAAAATGACACTGCCCAGCTGATTGATATCCTCGTTAGAAAGAAAGCTGGCATTACCGCCGTCCAAGAAATGCGATGGACGGGAAAAGAACTGAGGCGAGTATGTCCTTGTGGCATTTACTACAGTGGCTATATAGAGGAGCGCAAGTTTGGTGTGGGATTCGTGTAGGCCCGAAATATGGTTATCGGTCAGTCGAGATTCGCATTCGCCTCTTTGCAGCAAAAAACGCCCGTCAACAAACACAAGGAAGCTTCGACGTGAAGAAGCTGCAATCGCAATATACAGCTGAACGATTTTCTACTCGGCTTGCACTCCTGCTCTCTGAGAGCACTCGTCAACAACTCGATATAAGGGAACTGTGGGACGGCATTTCAAAAATTATGGAGTGAACACTTCTCCAGCCTGCTGAATGGCAGTGAAAGCAGAACGCCAGTAGAAGGCGAAACCGATTTCCCAATCAATGACTTTCCATTACCCGATCAGGAAGAAGTTCGAATAGCAATTACCCGCCTGAACAACAACAAAACGGCGAGGTCGATGGATTGCGGCCATGGTATTCAAACACGGTGAATAACTGATAAAGAGCATGAATCAGCTCCTTTGTTAAATATGGTCGGACGAAAGCATGCCCAGCTATAGGACTTTAAGTGTGGTCTGACCAATTAACAAAAAAGGGAGACCCCACATGCTGCGCCAACTACCGTGGAATAAGCCTCCTCAACATCGCATATAAGATTCTATCGAGCACATTGTGTGAAAGATTAAATACCACCGTCAACAAACTGATTGGACCTTATCAGTGTGGCTTTAGACCTGGCAAATCAACAACCGACCAGATATTTACAATGCGCCAAATTTTGGAAAAGACCCGTGAAAGGAGAATCGACACACACCTCTTCGTCGATTTCAAAGCTGCTTTCGACAGCAGGAAAAGGAGCTGCCTTTATGCCGCGATGCTTGAATTTGGTATCATCGCAAAACTAATACGGCTGTGTAAACTAACGTTGAGCAGCACCAAAAGGTCCGCCAGGATCGGGAAGGACCTCTCCGAGGCGTTCGAAAGCAAACGAGATCTCAAACAAGCCGACTAACTATCGTGTGACTTCTTCAATCTGCTGCTGGAGAAAATAATTCGAGCTGCAGAGTAAACTCTGGGTACTCAGGTACCATCTACTATAAGAGTGGACGGCCGCATCACCAACCCTAAATTGTAATTTGATCTTTGTTCACAAAACAATGGAGAAGTAAAAATATATGTATATTAGCGCGGATCCACGGGTTCAACGGGATCCAGCTTTTCGTAGTTCAGCGCCGAGCCCACCCCCTTTCTCCTCAAAGGTTAAAATTATGCATTACTTACATCTTAAGTGACATTCCGCGGAGAAAACTACTTTGAATTGCAAGTACAAAATTTTACTCCGCTAATATATATTGTGTTTTTATACTTTACGTGGGATCAACTTATGCTGTAAAAACRGAGCAATACCACTATTTGTAATTGCAATATTCCAGAGCTTCGTCGGATGGTGGGTAAACCTTAATGCGGCATTCGTCTGTAAACAGTTATTAGATCATTGACGCAAATTATTACTAATATTTACCAATTGCTCTTAACCATTGTTGAAATCCAAGTACCTCGAAATCAGTCACCAATTACTATGCTCTCTCTATTTAGCGGCAACATTATGAAACAGAATGTTTGCTGTAGTCTCTAGATTTCGGTGCAAAATTCCCACACAATTTCTCAAACCGTACATTTTCTTACACCGAACATATTAGCGAGACTCAGATACTCTGCAGATTGCTTTCGTTGCGGGAATTAATAATATCTAATTGAAAACTTTTGCATCAGTAGAAACCTTCACAAACGAATTAGTTGGCGTTACAAGGTTGCGTCCTATTATATCTAATAGGTGAAATGGCTGCAGTACAACCAAAACCACACAACGTCACTGTAATGTGCAACGATCTGGATGATATAACTACTCCGGAAAAATTTGTTGCGCATTACAAAAAGACTCAGAATACAGAACGTAGAGCCAGGTAATGTTAAAAATATGCGGAAAACAAGAAATGTTATTCAAATAGCCGTTACAGTGGTTCACATCGTAAGTCGGGAAAGTCTAATCATTAAATTATTTAGTAATTTCCTTAGTCAAATGTAAATTATATGCATAACTATTGGTTTCACTTCGAAGTTATTTATTTATACAAATTTTATAATACAAAATAATTTGATATTTGTAAACATAAAGGAAGAAGAAATTCAATAAATAAAATGACCACATTCAAAGTCGGGTAATACAACTTAAAATACTATTGCTTGACAAAATTAAAGAACTCAATATTTTTTTTCCGTATCCTTTTGCATCTTTACTTCTAACAATATATTAGGAATGCTTTCAACTAATTTGCGGTAAAGATCTGGACTTCTTCTCCACTCTTCTTGTAACGCAGCCTTCAATTGATTTTTATTGGAGCCCTTTTATTTCGCACCCTGCGACCGAGCTCGTCCATGTTCTATAACATTAAGGTCCGGGCTTTGGGCAGGAGTTTTTATTACTCTGGGGAAATTATATAGATACAGATACAGGTCCTTGCAATCAGCGAATAGTGCTTGTGTGATCATTGTCCTGATAGAACTTGAAACTATCAGAAATTCCCAACACGCGCAACTGACAAACATGGGCTGTRAACAAATTTTTAGTTGGACAATGAACGAACTGAAGGAAAAGCTTGTAGAGCTGGGGCTTCCTACAAGAGGGCGCATGGCCACCTTACAGGACAGATTATGCGAAC
>NW_017534471.1:17626-28685 GCF_001853355.1 Bactrocera latifrons
AAAAAAAAGTATTTTCTTATCGTTTTTGTTCATAATTAGTCAGAAAATCATAAAATAAACTTTAGAACCAATACACACCTGTAGAAGATACACGCTCAAAACAAGGTGCAAAACAAAAGAGATCAAAAGATAATTCAATGCAAATATTCATCACTGAGAGTGATGCTATATTCGATACTGTACAAGATTTTCTTCCGAGACAAGTCACAACCCAAAAGTCATATTTTTAAAAGTGCCAGCCCTCCTTCCGAGGCATGTTCACTGCCGTATATATTGGTTGTCAAAGAAGTCTTGCGGTATTTTTATTGAATTTTCAATTGTTCCTAAATCTTTTTTTGATGACTCATGCCCAGCTCTTGACCGATGCTACGGCTGCTACTATGCCGGTCTCTTTCGAYCAATTCAGCGATTTTAACGCAATTTTCGACGACAGGCCTTCCGGAGCGTGCCGCACCTTYGACTACCTCTACACCAGAACGAAAACGTTGAAACCATCGTTGTGCGGTTCAAATGGAAACTGTATCGGGTCCATAAACTGCACAAATTTTATTGGCGGCTTGAGATGCATTTTTGCCTCTATCGTAGTAGTATTGTAAAATATGCCGTATTTTCTCTTTAATTTGCTCCATGTTTGCGACGCTATAACTCACGAACGACTTAAAAGAAACGACAATCAATAAAACAGGTGTTAGCGCGTAAAATGAGCTTTCCAAAAAGGTATAGCATGATACCATGCGACGAACAAAACTAGAACTACGAGCTCTCAGCGCCAACTAGCGAAAATACCGCAAGACTTTTTTGGCAACCTAATATAAACCATTCTAAACTTTCACGAGCCCAAAAGCTTTACCATCTCAATTAAAATCCGATTCGCATTCAATGACGAAAACTCTGTTTCGTAGATAACCATATAGACATTTTAAAGAATTTACCAAAAATTCAACAAGAAACCAGAGAGGAATTTCAGAAATTATAAGTGACTAATTGTTTATCAGTGCTAGAAACACAAAATGTTTCCACAAAAACAGCGAGACCCCTCATAGTAAACACTTGTGCAGCAACTTTGCCTGACAATCTGGTCCGCCAACACAAAATTTGCATCAATTGTCTGTCCAATTCTCACAGGACAAAAGACTGTGAAAGCAAATTCAATTGTGTGTATTATCAACGAAGACAACACTCATTGCTTTATATTAAAAATTTTCAATTTCATAAAACAACCGAGTTAGCCGCTACAACCAGATTGGTAATCCCTAAATCTCGAATCCCGAAAAAAGGGAAGAACAAACATGCTCTGCGAAAATTCATGCTCTTCATTCAGAAAATGAAAGCAAAGTTATTTTACCATATGCGGTCATTTCTATTAACATAGGGAGAATTATTCAAATTAAGAGCATTAATAGATCAATGTTCCGAAAGATCCTTGATATCATCTAAGGCTCAAAATCGGTTAAAATTGCCAGTCAAAAATTCCAATTAGAAGAATTATCCAAAATTTAAACAAAATTTTACCCAATCAAAATAGTCTCCCCAAACGCGGACATAAGAATAGATGCACAAGCCATCGTACTACCGCATTTCTTTCCAAGTTATGAAGTAAACAAAAAAGATTGGGAAATATGCTCTCATCTCAAATTAGCAGATCCCAACTGTTATACCCCATCACAAATCGACATATTATTAAGTACTGTAATGCCCGCCATAACTAAACACCAAATACTTCTCTCGGTGACTAAACTTTTCAATCCCGCGTATGGTTTTCGGGAATAATAATTCAAGCAAAAATCCTCATTCAAGAATTATGGCAAGATGACACTGAATGGGATGATCAAGTACAACCCATACGTTTAACAGAATGGGTTCAATTTGCCAAAAACTTGGATACTATTTCGGAAATTACAATCCCACGTTGGGTAAATTTCGCCTCTAATCAAAATGTAGAAATACATTGCTTCTGTGATAGTTCTGAAAAGGCTTACTGCGCAACAATTTACGTACGTTCTCAGCATGATAACAAAATATATTCACATGTTTTGGTAGCTTTAACTGAATGTTGCTCTTCTGTTAGCAAAACTAGTTTCAGTCGTCCAAACCCTTATTAAATTAATAAATTATAACACGTATCTTTGGGCAGATTCAGAAATAGTTTAAGCAAGGTTAGAAACACGACCCTATACCTGGCAGCCCTAAGTATGTATCTAACCGTATATCTAACTTAGACTTAATTGTCCCAGCAATCCGGCAACATGTGGCAAGTGCGGACAACCTGGCGGATCTTGGGACAAGAAGGTGCAAACCACTTCACCTCATCAACACTACACCCTGCTAGAACGGTCCTACGTGGCTTACAGAATCACAAAATTCTGGCCAAAGTCTCCCGATCGGAGTGTAATACCTCCTGAAAGTTAGAAAATTCGGAATTTTAATATCACTCCTGATAAGGATGATATTCTGCACCAATTTTCATCATAGCCAAGAGCATTAAGTGCAATAGCTTTCATATTTAGATTTACACAAAAAAAGGTGATTTTCATGTGTAAAAATATACTATGTACAAACACAAAACGAGTACGCCGATCATGGCAGCTTTACCCCTTAAACGGTGCAATTATGCTCTACCCCTTACCATTACAGTGGTTGATGTTGCTGGACCTTTCTAGATAAAGGCCTCGATGTTAAAATCTTCCTCATTTAGAAAAGTGTATGTGGCTGTCTTTGCACGTTTTACAACAAAAACAGAACACCTCGGGCTTTGTTCAGATCTGACAACTGCGGTTTTCAGCAGCATTTGCACGCTTTTTCGGACGACGCGGATTTCCCTCAAAGTTACTCGTACGAATTAAATCAAGTCCTATATTACCACTCTCCCAAGATCTCTCCGATTTCACAGCGCTTACACCTGATCACTTTCTCAGAAGAGCTCCACTTTTCGCAATACCTGAGACAGAACGAGACTCAGACAATTTAATAAACCGATGGGAAAGAATCAAGATTCTTCATCATGAATTGAACCGTTGATGGAAGGTAGACGATCTCAAAGATCTCCATAAAAGGCATCGGTGGAAAACGATCCAGAAGGAACCCTGTACAGAAGAATGCGTCATTATATAGTACGAATGCCGAACGGAATGGCGACTAGACCGTAATGAAAAGTCCAGAAAGGGTTAGATGGCCATATAAGAGTAGTTGATGTACGAACGCAAACTGGTATCTTAAATCGATCACTCGTAAAACTGTGTTTTCCAACCAATGTAGAACCAATTGCACCTAAAAATCGAAATCAATCGCAAAAGTAATAAATCAATTCGGCTAATTACAGGAATGCACTGCGACGTTTGGTCTATTGTGCCCTCTCCTTACTCACATTGACTCGCTTAGACCCAGCCCATTAATGAAGTCCAGTAGACTGCTTGGCGCTAGCGAGGCAATGCGATCCCTTTCCGGAAACAACACTCCAAGGGCCTTGGCTCTGCGTCTACAGACTGCTGTGCAGTCGATCAACAGATGCTCCGGAGTTTCAGGCTCCCTGTCGCAGAAACGGCAGTTGGCGCAAGCTGATAGGCCCATGGTGTGCAGATGCCTATTTAGCTTACAGTGGCCGGTATACCAAGCTGCTAACAGCCTGGAGAGGTTTATTACGATTTTGAACCTTTTCAGGTTGTAACCTCCCATTAGCAGCTTGGCGTGCCTCATAACACGAGTTTGTCGCCAGTGCTCCTTCATGGTATGGGGACCCACACCCGTAAAGGGTTCGGGTCCTATCATCCTGGTGGAGTATGCGGAGCGGGCGAGCTCATCCGCCAATTCATTGCTGGCTATACCTTTGTGACCAGGCACCCAGATCAGGTGTACCGCTTGACTATCGCTAAAAACGACTATACGCTCATTGCGATGGAGGTTTATTTCTATGCACCGGCTTATAGCATAAACTTCTGCCTGGAAAATGCTCGGGAACTCCACAATCCTGCGCCGATTCCCTCCGATATTTTTGAGCCATCCGTGTACCACCTCATAGTACTGTTCCTCAACATCCGCACGAGGTTGGAGTCGTTCCAATCGTCTTTGCTGCCAAGGGTAACCTTAAACTTCTTCCTGAGGTTAACCTTTTTAATAGTACTATCCCTCGCGAGGAGGATTATTGGTAACTTGCCACTTATCTTCTCCATCTTCTGAGATGAGACTATTTTTCCTTTTCCACACCCCTCTGCCATTATTTGTAGAAGAGTGTGTTTGGCTACCAGGCCGATGACCAAATGAAGCGGAGTAAGTTCCAGAAAAATCTCCAGTTGGACAGGTACGCATTGCGCCCGTCAGAGACGGACCAGCCGCTGTAGCTTCAGTAGTTTTTTCTTAACCGATGTTTGCGACGCTAMTGAGACCCGGGCTACCACCCCATATGTGACCCCAGGGCTTTCCTGCCAGCCGATTGCACACCATTAAGGCCTTTGTCGCCTTGACCAATGTCAGCYTTACGTGCTGCTTTCACCTCAGCGTGAAGTCTAGCGTTAAACCGAGGTATTTAACACTGTTGGTCATCCCTATTTCACTACTTCCCAGTAAGAGATTCTTAAGACCGGGTAGGGTCCTGGGTCTCGTAAATGGGATCACTGACGTCTTGGAGGGGTTGATATTTAGTTCAACTTCTCTACACCACCCCTTCGCTAGGTTGAGGCCTCTTTGGATCAAGTCACAGAAGGTGTCTACAAATTTCCCTCTTGCCATAATGGCAATGCCGTCCGCATACCCTTGGCAGCGGATCCCATTGTCTGTTAGTAGTGTTAGCAGTGTTAGCAGTGCGTCTACAACTAGACTATATAGCAGGGATGATAACACACCCCCCTGTGGGCAGCCTCTTGTTGTGCTGAGACGAATACTGCTATCACCTACTGTGGTCTCAGTAACCCTTGAGCGCAATACGGCTTCATTCATCTGCGCACTGGTGTCGCCACATTCCTTTTTACCAGTGCCCTTGCTACATTCTTGTGGGACGTGTCATCAAAGGCACCTTCGATGTCCCGAAACGCGCACAGCATCACCTCCCCATGCTCCAGTGAACTCTCTATTTCAGATGTCAGCTGGTACAGAGCAGTGCTGGTAGATCTGCCCGCTCTGTACGCATGTTGAGCCGTATGTAGCGGTGAACTCTTTAGCGCCTTCATCCTTATTTTCTGATCCACGACCTTCTCCATGGTTTTTAGTAGGAAGGATGTTAGACTTGTCGGTGTGAATGATTTCGCCAACGAGTAGTCTTTCCTTCCTACCTTGACTGTCCTCCATACCTCAGGGATATACGTCATTGCGAGGTTCTCTCTCTGCAGCCGGAGTCGGTGGTTCAGCAAAGCGGCTCCCCCTGTTGCAACAGCGCCGGAAAGAGGTCATCCACTCCCGGAGACTAGAAACTCTCCAACGTGGCCAACACCCACCGGATCGAGTCCGCCATAAACAGCTGTTTGGGTATACTCCAATCGTCGAGGGATGGCCTGTGTTCGATCACCGATGGACAGTGGTCCTCCCGAACTGTCTCCGGGAAGTGCGCCCTCAAAAGCTCCATGGCCCTGTCCTCCGCACTGGTCATAAATGTCTCGTCGTCACGCTTGATTGCTATATAAACTCCCTTTGTGGCTTTGACCAGAGCTTTGTGCAGCCGAGCCGCTTCTGGC
Source organism: Bactrocera latifrons (assembly GCF_001853355.1). NCBI lineage: Eukaryota > Metazoa > Arthropoda > Insecta > Diptera > Tephritidae > Bactrocera > Bactrocera latifrons. The sequence continues at coordinate 23,287 of NW_017534471.1, forward strand.
GTAATGGCGACATACTCGCAGAAGTTCCTGAAGTTGGCCTGCTTTGCAGACCTAATCTCCTTATTATAAACCTTGAGATAGCTTCGGTATTCTGCCCAGACCCCCGTACGTTTCGCTCTATTGAACTAGCTGTGTGCTTTTTTCCGGAGGTCCGCTAGTTCCTTTGTCCACCACGGACAGACTTGTCTGTCAGTAGGCGCTTTAAGGGGACAACTGTCATGATAAGCGTTAATTACAGACTCATTCAGTTTAGAGAGCCTATTCTCCAACCCAAGGCCTGAACTCTATCATCTGTCTGCTGCCTTCTGCCTAAATCATTGCCTAATATATCCCTGAATTCGTTCCAATTTGCCTTCCGARGGTTGCGTCTAGGGGGAGTTGTTTAACCTCTACCTTTAGCTTGAACCTTGTGATCCTGTGGTCTGACAAGGAGGGCTCCTCAGGTTCGTTGCTAAAGGTGATGTCCAACACCTCCCTTCTACTTGTAGTTATCAACGTGGRTACACGTTCTCTATTTCTAAATTCTCTATTTCTAAATTGCTACCTACAATGGACTCTAAAAGAGACTCACCTCTTATGTTGCAGTCGGTACTGCCCCATTGAGAGTGGTGAGCGTTGGCGTCGCAGCCTATGATGAGGGGGAGCCTGTGCTGTCTGCAATGCTCTACCAACCTTTCCACCATCTCTGGCGGCGCTTTAGGTGCCACCCCCGGGAAAGTATGCTGAGGCCAGGACGAAGTCCTTGCCCTCAAAGTCCCTGGCCTGCACCGCCATCAAGTCCTGAGTCAGAAACTCTGAAATACATAAGAAATCAATGTTGTTCCTGACAACTATACAAGTTCTAGGTCTCTCGCTGGAGAGGTCCCAGATTACCCTGTTTGCCTCCGTTTGGACGCCTTTTACCTCACCTCTGTGGACCCAAGGCTCTTGGATCAGCAGTATGCCCAGTTTCTCCACTGTGAACCTGCTAGTTATAACAGCTGARGCTGCAGCCACGTGATGCAGGTTCACTTGGGCAACTTYCGTAATGACGGCCATTATAAAATGGGTTCGAGGAAGGGCAGATCCTCTTCCCCGCCGTCCACCGTACTGTTGTCCATTGGGTCTCCTAACACGTCGAGGAGCTCCTATGTGGAGGGTAGCTCATCTGCGCGATYTTCTTTGGGGACGCCGGTAGTCGCCGTTGACACTGCCTTCTCAGTCCTGCTTCCGCAGGATTGCTCCTACACTTTGTCCACCTGCATTCCTTCTACCTCCGGGCCTGCTCCAGGCATTGCCGGTTTGTCAGAGCCTTTGCTCTGGAGAGTCGCAGACATTGCAGCTCCCTTGCTCCCGGTGGCTGCATGCCTGTTAGGCCGCATGACCACCGTGCTGAACCTGTAGTACAGGCGGAAGCTCGCTGCCCGGACGTACCTGTACGACTCATCGTCGATGTACAGGTTGAGTCTCCATCCTTTAATTCCTCCGATCTTCTCCATTTTGCTGTTCACGCCGCTCTTCTGGTTTTTCACCGGAGCCAACGCGAACTCATAGGGCTTGTCCCCGCACCGAGGGAGGAACATCGTCATGCTGTGCATGATTGGCAAATCTCCTGCCCTCTTCGCGCAAAGGACAGGGCCCTTCCACCCTCCGAGCTTTGGAGCGTACTCCTTCAGCCAGTCGGCGGATGCCTCATCCACGCAATCTACTGATCTCTAGCTGAGAGGCAGTGCAGCCATGCGAATGCCTTTTACAGCGTCCGCATATCTGCGCCGCCCCTMCTCCACCCGATGGGGAGCCGGTTCAGATTGTTGCTCGCCGGGTGCCTTTGGGTTTGTGCCCCTCAACCTTTTAGAGCTGGGGGCTCCTGCGGCGTAATCTGGCCACTCTTTCGCTTTGCGGCTTGGGCATACGTGTCCGCGAGCAGGGCCCTGCTATCACCACGCTATGCGGGCTGGGTGGTGCTGATCGGGYTGCGGTTGCTGCTTTCACTGCCTTGCGCGCGAGCCGACATATTTTTAAGCTGAGGATGCGTTGCATCTTTTCCTGGCTAGAGCCTCTGCCACCTCCGGGGTCATCCCATCACGGAGGTTCCGCAGGTACCACTTCGTAGTGGAACCGCTCATCCCTTTCCTGTGTGGATCATTGCATCCGCCGGGTTGACCGGCTTCTGGGAAGGGGCGTTGCCCACTCCTTCCGTGCCTTATCCTTCTTCTCCTACGATCACCGTCAGGCCCCGCCCGATGAGACTCACCCGAGTCCGACCCACTGCGCCTTTCGCTTGTTGCTTCTACAGGTGCACCCGGCATTTTCTCGTGTGTGCGAGAGAGCGTCAAGGAAGCTAAATTTTCGTCTAGCTCCCTGACCCCCTTTGCCTGCCGCTGCACCGATGTCCTTTTCGTTGYCCAAGTCCGTTTTCCCAAGTCGTCGCCTATTTTCCAGATTGTCCGAATTTGTGTTTTTGTTTGTGGTCATCTTGTTCTTACGGCCCTTGGCTCAACAGGGTGAGCTGTCGAGTCTATCATTTAAATTGGAAACTAGAAGGTCCGCCACACTAGAGCCCCATGACGCCGTAAGGCCACAGTTACTACCCAATTCGGCCCGGTGTTGGGGAGGCTCCGTTAGAATACAACCGATTTAACCTCTCGGCTGCAACTCATCCAACGGGCAAGGGAGTCGCATAACACCCTGGATTAGGAGGTGGTAGCTCTTGCTTAGCGCACGCATGCGGCACCCGTCAGGCCGCATGGTCAGTGCTTACTAGCACCAGATGCACAGGTTTGGGGGCGCCGARWATGCCTTGCGCCTAAGCCCCTGCACCGCGGCAAGGTGCCTACCATTCGCAGAGGATTCGTACATAAAAGGAAACTCAAACAAGCGTGTTGAAGTTCTACTTATTATACATACACATGAGTATGTAAAGATTTATAGCTACAATAACTACATTATAACATTATAAGCAAAAACAATTTAATGTAATTTTATATTTTAACAGAAAAGGGCGTAGAGGAAATCCAAACTACCTCCAACGCCGTAAAGTCAGAAATTGCTGCACCTAGAGCGACAGCTGCATCGTTCGGGCGCACTCTAAGGGCGCACTTAGTTCTGGGACCGCCATCCACCGTAGCAGCTAGGGAAAGAGCTGAATAGCAATCAGTTGAAGATCAAGGGTCTATGCGCTGCAGCCTGTGACGCCACCCACATCCTCTGAAAAGATGCACCATTTTTAAAAGTATGAACCCTGCTCAACGCCAACAAGTTTAGCAGATGACCACACTTCCATCGAGTGCTGGGCCGGCGGAGCATGTCAATATTGCTAAAGACCTCACCATACATTATTACACCGGTTTGCCAAACGTCACAATACATCCATGTGGAAGACTAAACGTGATGCGGCCCAGCGCAGAAGAGTCCGTCATACGGGCATATCCCTGAACCGCAAATTCGCGAACATCTCTGCCTCGAAAAACGTTAAATTCGGTTGTACCGAAGCTAAATACCCTTCACAGGCGCATTTCTGTTAGTAACTATGTGTTCAGTTTGTATGGAAGCTATATGCTATAGTTACCCGATCTGAACAATTTCTTCATAGATTACATTGTTGCCTTAGAAAATAATGTATACCAAATTTCGTGAATWTRGCTTGTCAAATGTGAAAGTTTTCCATACAAGCATTTGATTMCGATCGTTCAGCTTGTATGGCAGCTATATGCTATAGTTAACTGATCTGAACAATTTCTTCATAGATTACATTGTTGCCTTAGAAAATAATGTATACCAAATTCGTGAATATATCTTGTCAAATGTGAAAGTTTTCCATACAAGCATTCCGAACGTTCAGTTTGTATGGCAGCTATATGTTATAGTGGTCCGATAACCGTTCTGACAAACGAGCAGCTTCTTGAAGAAAAAATGACGTCTGCAAAATTTCAAAACGATATCTTGAAAACTGAGGGACTAATTCTTAACTGGCGTAGACACCGCTTACGCGATTATAGCCGAGTTAACAACAGCGCGCCAGTTGTTTCTTCTTTTCGCTACGTGGCGCCAATTGGATATTCCAAGCGTAGCCAGACCCTTCTTCGCTTGGTCCTTCCAACAGAGTGGAGGTCTTCCTCTTCCTCTGATTCCCCCGGCGGGTACAGCGTCGAATACTTTCAGAACTGGAGTGTTATCGAATCCGATATTCGCCGTGGCCACCGTGCAAAGGATCATAAATCTTTCGCAGAACTTTTCTCTCGAAAACTCGCAACGTCGACAGTTGTTATCATTGTCTAAGTCTAAGTCGGGTATTATGAGTAACTTATAGAGTTTCTTTTTTTTTTGTCGAGAGAGGACTTTGCTTCTCAATTGCCTACTCAGTCCGAAGTAGCACCTGTTGACAAGAGTTATCCTGCGTTGGATTTCCAGGCTGACATTGTTGGTGGTGTTTACGCTGGCTTCCAGATAGATGAAATTATCTACGACTTCAAAGGTATGACTGTCAACAGTGACGTGAGAGTCTAGTTGCGGGTGCGATGACTGTTTGTTTGATGACAGGAGATATTTCGTCTTGCCCTCGTTCACAGCCAGACCCATTTGCTTTGCTTCCTTGTCCAGTCTGGAGAAAGCAGAACTACCGGCGCGGGTGTTGAGGCCAATGATATCAATATCATCGGCATACGCCAGCAGCTGTACACTCTTATAGAGATTGTACCTTCTCTATTTAGTTCTGCATTAGTTCTAATTATTTTCTCCAGAAGCAGGGTGAAGAAATCGCACGAAAGGTAATCGCCTTTTCTGAAACCCCGTTTAGTATCGAACGACTCGGAGTTGTCCTTCCCGATTCTGACTGAGCTTTTGGTGTTGCTCAACGTCAGTTTACATAGCCGTATTAGTTTTGCGGGGATACCAAATTCAGACATCGCGGCATAAAGGCAGCTCCTTTTCGTGCTGTGGAAAGCAGCTCTGAAATCGACGAAGAGGTGGTGAGTGTCGATTCTCCCTTCACGGGTCTTTTCCAAGATTTGGCGCATGGTGAATATCTAGTCGGTTGTTGATTTTCCAGGTCCGAAGCCACACTGATAAGGTCCAATCAGTTTGTTGACGGTGGGCTTTAATCTTTCACACAATACGCTCGATAGAACGTTATATGCAATTTTGAGGAGGCTTGTTCCATGGTAGTTGTCGCAGATTGTGGGGTCTCCTTTTTTGAGGATTGGGCATAGCACACTTAAACTCCAATCGTTGGGCATGCTTTCATCCGACCATACTTTACAAAGAAGCTGATGCATGCTCCTTATCAGGCTGATGCATGATCCTTAATAGTTCTTCGCCGCCGTGYTTGAATAGCTCGGTCGGCAATCCATCGGCCTCCGCCACTTTTTTGTTCTTCAGGCGGGTAATTACTATTCGAACTTTTTCCTGGTCGGGCAATGGAA
>NW_017534471.1:29020-44651 GCF_001853355.1 Bactrocera latifrons
TCTATCCCATCCCGCACGTGTTGTGGTCGATCGTAACGTTACGAGGTAGGCAGCCTGTTTTCTCTCCGCTCCGACATGGCACTCCTCGTCGTACCAGCTGTTCTTTTGCACCTTCCGAAAACCAATGGTTTCGGTTGCAGCTGTACGGAAGGAGTTTGAAATGCCGTACCACAGTTCCCTTATACCGAGTTGTCGACGAGTCCTCTCAGAGAGCAGGAGTGCAAGCCGAGTACAAAATCGTTCGGCTGTCTGTTGTGATTGCAGTTTATCGTAGTCGAAGCTTCCTTGTGTTTGATGGCATACGTTTTTTGCTGCACAAAGGCGTGTGCGAATCTTGACTGTAACAAGATAGTGRTCCGAGTGGATGTTAGGACCTCGGAGCGCACGCACATCTAAAATACTGTAGACGTGCMTTCCGTCTATCACAACGTGATCGATCTAGTTGGTGGTTTTTCGATCCGGGGACAGCCAGGTTTCTTGATGTATCTTCTTATGCTGGAATCTAGTACTACAGATAATCATATTTCGGGCCCCGGCGAAGTCGATCAGCCTCAACCCATTTARCGATGTTTCCTCGTGGAGACTGAATTTACCGCCGTAGTGCCAAAGGTACCTTCCTTGACCACCCTGGCGGTAAAGTACGATTTTGACATCGTGGCGGGGGCAGCTCTCATAAGTGCGTTCCAAGCACTCATAAAGGGCATCTTTGGTCACATCGTCCTTCTCTTCCGTCGGGGCGTGGGCGTAAATCAGTGATATGTTGAAGAACCTCGCTTTGATGCGGATTGTGGATAGATGTTCATTTACCGGGGTGAATGATAGTACTCGGCGATGGAGTCTCTCCCCGAGCACGAATCCCACACCAAACTTGCGCTCCTTTATATGGCCACTGTAGTAAATGCCACAAGGCCCTACTCGTCTCTGTCCTTGTCCCGTCCATCGCATTTCTTGGACAGCGGTGATGTTAACCTTTATTTTTACGAGGACATCAACCAGCTGGACCGGACATTCCAGGTGCATGCCCTCAATTCGTAGTCCTTATTTCGTTTTCCATGGTCGTCATCAAAAGTGGAGTCTCTCATCCGAGGCTGTTGTTGCGTTTTCATTGGGGTGGTTTTTTTACGTGGCGGGTCCCAAGCCCAGCGCACAACCCTATGCAGGGAATGTTTCGCCTTCCTAGTTCAGCTCGCCTTCAAACGGATGTTCTTAGGCTACCCAGAGGATACTTGGTCAAGAACCGGAAGTCGTGAGCTGCTTGAGTCATATGTAAAAGAATCGTTTCTGGCCACTCCCAAGTGAATGGCGATCAGAGAGCTTTCCTCACATGCGTGAACTTCTACACATGGCTCCATCCTCCATTAATGGTTTTTACCCTCTTCTTAAATACTAAAGTGTTTTTGATATTATGTATAAGTTCCAGATCGTATATATGAACTGGTTGCTCTGTTTTCGTATCTGGTTTATACTATGGKTCAAATCAGACTTTACCCTAAAAAATAGTTTTCACCCATGTTATTAACTCTCTGAATTTTTGGTTCAGCTTATGTGCTTACTTGTGAACTTTCATTTTGCTTCGTTGGTATATTTCAAATTATTTTGATAACTTCCATTAAATTGATATTATTTTCGGAATATCAATTTAGAATATTTATTTGCTTTCATCAACAGCGGTAACAACAGTAGCGACAACAATTCCATCATTAGCGAAAATTATAACAGAGACAGCGACATAATATATTTGTAAGTTTAATATAAAATTAGATATCATTATTGTAGGATCAGGAAGAGTTTTTGCCAACCGCGTTAGTTCTACGAAGCAACAATGATTTAAATGAGAAGTTGGGCTGTGTATTTAAATAGGCTTCTACTAATATTTTCGATGGATGTTCATATGCTTGAACATGTGAAAGAGTCACACAAAAGGAGTGACAAAAACTCTCGCTATTATGTTCTTGCGAACATATGTAGGCATGCATACGTGTGTATATACAAATGAGTTATGTGGGAGCATTATGCACATACAATTTACAATACCTTAGTTCGTTAGTACAATTGAGTCTCTGCTCTTATATATGAGTAACTCAGCTTAAAATAACTTAATAACTAATAGGGTGTAACGTTAGTTGACCCAACATTCCGGCCCCGTTGAAAGGACTTTCAAACAGTAAAACTGCAATTTTGTGGATTGGATGTGGAAGCTCGCACATCAACTACTCTGACTCGTGCATCCTTTCCTGGGATAGCATCTATGACACGACCAATTTAGCCATCGTTGCGGTGGTACATTGTCCTCATGGATAAGAACCAATGCGTTCTTACCAACATTTCCACGGTCAGTGTTCCACTTTGTTCTCGCTTGCAGATCGYTTATATAGTCGTGTGACCAGCGCTTGCAGAAAATTTCTTTGAGGGCAGTTATTTGATTCAATCTGTTGACTTGATTGACGTTGTCAGCTACTGCTCGCTCCGGAAGACTCTTTAATGCACTACCAGTTAAGGAGTGACCTGGAGTCAAAGCTTCGTAGTCGTTGTGGTCACACGAAAGTGGTGATAGAGGTCGAGAATTTAGAACTGCTTCTATTTCTACCAAGGCTGTAGTGAGTCCCTCACATGTTAATTTGGTATTCATAACGCTACGATTCGAATGCCCTTTGGCTGATTTAACGACGGCCTCCCAAATGCACCAAAATGAGGTGCCCTAGGAGGGATAAAATGAAAATTGATAAATTAATTAGCGCAATAATTTATGATGACATCCTTGGTTTCTTTTTTGAAAAGAAAGGCTTTCAGTTCTGAAAGCTTGCTGCAAGCTCCGACGAAATTAGTTGCATCAACAGAATAAAAATCTGATGGAAGACCTCTTCTTCCAATCATTCGTTTGTCTGTGGATAAGTCTGAAACGACGGAGCAAACAAATATGGCAACATAAGCTTTATAGGGTACCTTGCCCCTGATACGAAGATAGATGTTGACAGGTCCACAGAAATTGACGCCGCAACGAGAGAATGGGMGCTTTGGTGTTAACCGCTGAGCGGGAAGATTACCCATAATATGTTGAAGCATTTTCGGTTTGTAACGAACGCAATGAATAAATGATCGGACAATCGTCTAGTGAGATCATGGGCATTGACGATCCAGAATTGTAAACAAATTAAAGCCACCAACGCTTTAGGTCCGGCATGGTAGTTTTTAATATGTAGATATTGAACATATCGCGTAACAGATCCACATCTACTTTATAGTAGAATAGGATGTTTCTGGCTTTCTGGAAGATTGGGCAGTTCAAGTCTACCTCCAACCCTTAGTAGTTCAAATCCTTGAGCTGTTTCCCAGAATGGATTCAAATTTCGTAGTATGCCATTTGTCATTTTATTTCGCTGCAACAATCGAATGTCTGCACCGTAATGCTGTTGTTCAACGTCCCATACAATGCATAGCAAAGCGCGACGTAGTTCATCAGGAGTAAGTGGTCCATCCACCATTTTCGTGTTATCTTTTTTAAGTCTAGTGTAAAAACGGAGCATCCATGAACAATCCACACTTCACGAGTATGAGTACTGTACTTTTCAAGCGCTTCAAGGAGATAATTATAGCATATAATTATGTTAGATTAACAATTTCCAGGCCATTTTCTTTCATCTTCGTATAGAAACTCAGGTCCRTTAACACAAATTAAGTTGTGAGTTCTAATGGTGTGCTTCCTCTGGAAAGAATGTCTTCTGGATTTCTTTTCGTTGGGACATGTCTCCAACAAGCATCCACAGTCAAATCCTGAATCTCCGATACTCTATTCCCAACAAAGGTTGAAAGTGTACTCGAATGCATTTGAAGCCAATGAAGAACAATTTGCGAATCTGTTTAAAGAAACGTATAGAAATTGTAATTAGAAAGTATAGACTTAATTTTTGCAAAAAGTCGGGCAAGTAGTTGTGCACCGCAGAGTTCCAATTTGGGGAGTGACTGTCATTTAGTTGGTGCCACTCGTGATTTTGCCGTAAATAGGCGAACGGTAACATTACCAAAATTGGATAACGAATAGCCTTTATGAGTGTTGGTGGTGCTTTGGTGTATATATCCAATGGTGTGAGCGTTATCAATTGAGTCCAGGTACTGGCAATGTCTCTCCAAAATGTGGGTGCAATTTTCCCAGCTCGGCAAAAGTCCAGAGACTCCTTCCATTTGCGATTGGTTTCTTCATCTGCCTTCTGTAAAACTAAATAAATAAGTATAGCTTGCGAAATTTGACTTTCAGTTCCCAATGACAATAACGAGCCGTAAATTGCAGATGTCTAATCAATTAAACTTCTCAACTGACCGCCATGAGGCCTTGAAATAGACGAAAGCTCAAATAAAGAGGAAATGTTTTCTAAAAATATGAGAGTTGGATTGTCATATCGAATTTTGAGTCTCTCCAATGCCTTCAAATAGTTTTCATTGGAAACTTTAAAGGCTTCAATAGTTTCTAATGCCAGTCCATTGAGACAGTTGCGTAGATGATTAAATTTCTCTATGTTACATATGCTATATTCTCGATCAATAATTTGCTGAAAGGAAGTTACGAAATTTTGATATTCTGCGTATACTTGCCGTTGAATGTAGGAAGTTTGAGTTTGGGCAGCTTCGATCCTGCCTGCATTATGCAAGTGGTGTTGGAATACTCGATAACTTGAGACTGAATAATTAACTTTGCGGTTATATACAGCTCCTCAAGATTCATGCGACCACAACCCTCAGGATCTATCCTTTTAATTTCCGTCTGTGTAGACAACACATTTTTAAAATAAGAATCCAGAACCAGCAGTAAACTGGCCTCGACAATGTTTTTTATGCGAGAAATATTTTTCTTAATACTAGCCCGTTGTTGTTTGAGCTCTTCCAAAGACATGTTTATAATGTTCAAAAATTTACGAAAAATTCCAAAAATTAATTGTAGGTTTGTTAGAAAACGATATAAAGTTTGCGATATAATGACTAATGAGTATAACATAAATAGTTTTATACTTGCGATTAGATTGCTTTGAATCCAGAATCTCGCTCAAATTGTTCGTTGGATATAGACGAATATGTTGGAAGCTGCAGCGAAATACGAGTAAGCGATAGCGATGGTGTGACCAAATAAGAGCGACGAAAGAATTGCAAGTGCAGCGGCAGCGATGCAATGTGATGCGTGAAATCATACAAGCGACGTATTAGCGTATAAGGAGAGACTACAGACGTTCGCAGTGGCAGCGAACACCAACGCTGGCAGAATTGGCAGAAGCGACGGCGTAATTAAATTGGAAGTAGAAAATAGAAAACTTGTCACCTTGGTGGCCAGCAATAGAGTATATTATTTAATGTAAATGAAATGTAATTAGGTACAATGATTAGGCTTCTACTAATATTTTCGATGCATGTTCATATGCTTGCACATGCGAAGAATCATGCAAAAGGAGTGACAAAAACTCTCGCTGTTATGTTGTTGCGAACATATGTAGGCATGCATACGTATGTATATACAAATGAGTTATGTGGGAGCATTATGCACATACAATTTACAATAGTTCGTTAGTACAATTGAGTCTGTGCTCTTATATATGAGTAACTAAACTTAAAATACCTTAATAACTAATAGGGTGTAACGTTAGTTGACCCAACAATTATATTAGAAATGGGAAATAGCCTAGCTATTAAATATAAGAAATTGTCATATTGCGACTTTTGTTAGGGCGACCATGATACTAGGGAATGTCCTAAACTTAAAAAACAAAACGACTTTAACTAATGGTTTGTACATCCAATATATTACATACTCAAAAGCTGCGAAAGGGGACCTTCTAGAGGATTATAAAAACGTAATCCAATAAACTTTTTCTTTTTTTTAATAAAACAATAATTCAAGGCTCGACCAGTAATATAACAAAAATATATTGAAACCGCGATTCACTACCGCAACGTGGACCCTCTGGTTTATAATAAAGCTTAATTCTGCGATTCTGAACTCCAGACCCTCCATATTAAAAAAGGACCTCTTCCTAGAAGTTATCAGAAAAAATTAAACTCATAAATACAAAACAATGATCTCAAATTGTTACGGTTGTGGTGAAAATAACCAAATAAAAAAAAAGACCAGAACTAACAACTCGCCTTATTACTGACAGTAATATAGCTTTACGTGAGGAATTAGAGCAATTATGCTCACCAATAGTAGTCAATACTAATAGTACAACCGCTTTTCTAACACAAACAATAGACGACAATATATCATGTCAAGAATCGTTAGACGTAATTAAATCCGTACCTGAATTTACTGATAGGATGAATTTATATGTTTGTTGGAGAGAGGCAGCGCTTAACGCTATGAGCCTATACGTGAAGGGCAGTAGAAAATAATTTGCTGCTCTCACAATACTTAGAAATAAAATAACGCATGATGCAAATGATGCATTTCTATCTCGTTTAGACTTTGCATATGCGGACAAGCGTCCTATGCTCATAATCGAACAAGAACTAAGCATCTTAAAGCAGGGTGCAATGTCGGTTGTAGAATATGACAACCTCGTCAACAAAAAGTTTACAAATAAAGCAGACCTAACAAATTAATTAAACAAAAAGAATGGGGAACACGTCTTATGCACTTTTATTACAGGACTAAATACCCCACTAAGAGACATAATATTTGCTCTGAACCCACAAGATTTACCTGATGTTTTAGCAAAAGCTCGGGAACTAGAATCAAATGACCAAAGAGCCCGGTTTGCTTAAAATTTCATGTATGATAGGAGCAAGTCAGAGTCTATAGAAACAATAATTTAAGATTTCGTCAAAGGAATAGCCCCCCAAATAACAATATACATTATAATTTTCCCAAACCAGACTTCCAGAATTTATAATAAAGATTTTAATGTGAGGGGACAACAAGGCAATATCAAAATATGAAGCCTATACAAATATACGAATGCAAACGTTCAAGTTAATAGGGGAAAAAATCAGGAAGCACATGGTAAAAAGCGGCATAGAGAAAGTAGTCATCGCCCGCAAGAGAAAATCCAAAGAATTAATAACATGAATGAGAGCCATTATTTAGACGAAGAGGGTACGAACTCCCCTATCTCAAACTACGTGACTTCAAATTAAATAAAAACTTAAAAGCTCAAGTCGATACTCAACCTCGTGCTACATTAAGCCTGCTACTTAAAATAATAATAAAAAAGAATTAGCCATTTATAAGCGCGTAAAAACCGTGAATGGCTATTCCATTACCAAATTTTACCGCATAATAACCATAGAATAATGGAACCAATGGAAAAACTAATTTTAGGGTAAAKAATAACTTGGAAAATGAAAACAGAAGTATGAACGTTTATTTTGAAAACAAAACTAAGGAACAAGAAGCTTCCAAAACACTAGCCGMAAGGAGTATAGGTAATATTAAAAATGAAAGAAATATTAAAATTGTGTAACAAACAAGTTCTACACCACCAACCGAAGGTTTTACCGGCAACATTATATTTACCAAATTCATTTGGGACAAAAAGATCGTGCAACACCAGCTGCCGCTTATACCAGCATAATGAAAAGAATAATTATAAAGAAAATACGAAAAAAATAACGAAAAAGGTCTACAAAGCCAGCCGAAGATTTTACCTTTAATATTTTATTTAAAGACATTCTTTTGGGACAAAAAGGTTTTAAAACGCCAGCTGAAGATTTATACCAGCAGAATGAAAATAGTAATTATAAAGAAACTATTGTGGAACGAAAATGTTCTACAACGCCAGCCGATAAATTTGCAGGCATCACGAATGATAACTATTCGATATTGGGTGTAAGAGGCTCAGAAATGAATAACGATAATGATTATTATTCGGAAAAGAGTTCCGAAAAGGTAAATACCGAAAATCAGGATGAAAAATTAACTGAACTTAAAACAAAAATAAAAGAAAAAATTTCTCAAATGCATTCAAATATCAATACAAGCTTTCCCTTCTTGGCAAATGTAAAAGCGGAAATTAGAACAAAAAATGAGGATCCGATATGAAGCGGACGGTATCCATATCCCTTATCTGTAAACTCGTTTGCTAATGAAGAACTAAATTAAATGATTAACGATAATATAATAAGACCTAGTAAAAGTCCACATAACTCACCAATTTGTGTGGTACCAAAAAAGGTTACAAATCACAATGGAACCCCAAAACCTAGAATGGTCAATAAAAAAAAAAAATAAATGAGCATACAATTTCTGATCCCTATCCTATAATTATATCTACTCTAGGCAAAGCAAAATATTTTTCAACCATTGATCTAGAATCAGTATTTCTTCAAATTCTAATGACAGAAAATAATATTGAGAAAACAGCCTTTTCCGTTATTAATGGGAAATATGAATTTTTGAGGATGCCTTTAGGGTTCAAAAATGTCCCAAGAATTTTTCAGAGAGCAATGCAATGGATATATTGCGAGATCATATAGGAAAAATCTGTCACGTTTATATGGATCACGTTATATGGATGATGGATAGTAGCTCAAAAATGTCATCAAAACATACTCAAATTAAACAAAATTAATCTTAAACTATCCAATACCAAAAAGTTTTCGAGAGGATTCTTGGGACTTGCAGGATATTATCGTAAGTTTGTTAAAGACTATGCTGCGATAGGCAAACCTTTGACAAAATACCTATCAGGAGAAAACGGTAGGAGAAGGGGGTAAACCAATTACCTTCATTTCAAAAACTTGTAATAAAACAGAAAGAAATTATGCAACTAAAGAAAAAGAGCTTTAAGTCACTACGAAATTACTTCTATGATGTAACTAATTTGGAAATACATACTCATCACCAACCATTAGCATTTGCTTTATCGCCCCGCTATCCTAATCCAAAAATAAAAAAGATGGCACGCAATTATAGACGAATTTTCTCCAAAATTTGTATATAAACCAATATTATAGCTGACGCTTGTCGCGTCTTGAATTATATAATATTTGCGATGATTCAAAGAGTCAGGAATCCCTACATTCAGCACAGAGTAGTGAAAGCGTTCAAATACAAGAAACACATTTAAACAACAAATAATATTGTGTAAGAACATATTTACGGCCAATGAGTTAACTGAAACCTTTGGAAATAAAAGGCATTTAAKGGAATTTGATACAGTAGGAAATTTATTAATAAGTTTTATACTCTCGCAACAAAGTTGCCAAAGAGAGTATTATAGTTTTGTTCACATAACGGTTGTTTGTAAGTCCTAAAACTAAAAGAGTCAGATATAGGGTTATATATACCAAAGTGATCAGGGTGACAAGTAGAGTTGAAATCCGGATATCTGTCTGTCCGTCCGTGTAAGATGTAACTTGAGTAAAAATTGAGATATCATAATGAAACTTGGTACACGTATTTCTTGGCTCTATAAGAAGGTTAAGTTCGAAGATGGGCAAAATCGGCCCACTGCCACGCCCACAAAATGGCGAAAACCGAAACCTATAAAGTGTCATAACTAAGCCATAAATAAAGATATTAAAGTGAAATTTCGCACAAAGAGGGAAGGGCATATTTGGACGTAATTTTTTTGGAAAAGCGGGCGTGGCCCCGCCCCCTACKAACTTTTTTGTACATATCTCGAAAACTACTATAGCTATGTCAACCAAACTTTATAGAGTCGTTTCTTTTAGGTATTTCCACATACAGTTTAAAAATGGAAGAAATCGGATCATAACCACGCCCACCTCTCATACAAAGGTTTTGTTGAAAATCACTAAAAGTGCGTTAACCGACTAACAAAAAACGTCAGAAACACTAAATTTTACGGAAAAAAGGTCAGAAGGTTGGTCGCCCAGTTATGGACCAAAAAAGTTCGGTATATGATATTTTCTTAACACCCTGATGACATGTACCAAATATGGGTGAAATCGGTTGACAACCACGCCTGAAAACTCGATTATCACTTTATCATGCCAGAGTATAAAATGTTCGGTGACACCCGAACTTAGCCCTTCCTTACCTGTTAAAGAATATATTCAGGCAAACCTAGTGATTCACTGCATTGTTGAAGATTTGCATGAAGTCCAAGAAACTCTCAAACAAACTTTTCAGAGCAAATTTGTATTTACAAAACATTTTCCAATTGATATTATTAATAGAGAAGATCGGTCCGGATTAATGGAACAATCCCATAATAGAGCTCATCAAAGCTATAATGAAAAAATTAAACAACAGTAACAAATTTTAAACCAAATTAAGTACTTTATATTAAAATAAACCATGAAAATTTGCTAACAACTTTAAAACAAGCACAGGATAAAATGATAACGTTTCATAATAAACATACATAAGGTAAGCAATATAATCACGGTGAAATCATTTACGAGAAAATTATAGGAGAGAGAAATAAATTACAACCTAGATATAAAAATCAGCAAGTTAAGGAAAAATTAGAGAATAAAATAATAATTAATAACAGAAATAGAATTATTCATAAAGATAATGTAAAATCATAATTATTATAGGTTTTCAATATGATCATTTTAACATTGACTGCACTAATGAGCTCAGCAGCCGCTGATGTTATAGACTATACCCGACAAGACTACGAACTTATCGAAAATTTAGATGTTTCCATTTATGAAGAATACGGGGACCTATTTCGTATTACTAATTTATTTTATTTTGAAAATATAATAGCAGGCGAAGTTTTTACAGTAAATACGAACAAAATCACGACAGAATCTGAAATCTTTATAATTAAAACTATTAGAACAATTAAAACAAACTCATTTTAGACAAAAGAGGGGTATACAAGAATTAGGAACACTTTGGAAATGGATAGCTGGTACACTAGAGCATGACGACTTTTTAAAAATTAATGAACAAATTGGACGAACTGGTAATAAATAACAATAAACAATTCACAACAAATTCAGAAATTCTTACAATAGTAACAGAATCAACTGACACAGTAAATAATATTAAAGGTGATACCACAAACAGGAAACTTAAAAGAAAACGAAATCAATTTGATATACATGAACTGCAAAATTTAATAAATGGATTAACTTTTGGTAAAATTGGAGTTTTAAATCCAACAATTTTACATTTTGATAAACTAAAAAACATAACATATTACCATATAATGACCATAACACATAATTATAATTCATAAACATACTACTAGAACTACCATGAAAGTAATATGATRTAAGAACAATAGCTCAATTATGATGAAGATGGTAAGCTTATTATTGACCAGAATATAATGTACTGTAACAATAAATTTTTATACTCTCACAACAAAGTTGCTAAAGAGAGCATTATAGTTTTGTTCACATAACGGTTGTTTGTAAGTCCTAAAACTAAAAGAGTCAGATATAGGGTTACCAAAGTGATCAGAGTGACGAGTAGAGTTGAAATCTGGATGTCTATCTGTCCGTCCGGCCGTGCAAGCTGTAACTTGAGTAAAAATTGAGATATCATGATGAACCTGGTACACGTATTTCTTGGCTCCATAAGAAGGTTAACTTCGAATTGTCATAACTAAGCCATAAATAAAGATATTAAAATGAAATTTGGCATTGGCAGGGAAGGGCATATTTGGACGTAATTTTTTTGGAAAAGTGGGCGTGGCCCCGCCCCTTACTAACTTTTTTGTGCATATCTCGGAAACTACAACAGCTATGTCAACCAAACTGTATAGAGTCGTTTCTTTTAGGCATTTCTATATACTGTTCAAAAATGGAAGAAGTCGGATAATAACCACGCCATCCTCCTATACAAAGGTTATGTTAAAAATCACTAAAAGTTCGTTAACCGACTAAAAAAATACGTCAGAAACACTAAATTTACGGAAGAAATTTTAGAAGGAAGCTGCATCCAGGCTTTTTTTAAAAATTGAAAATGGGCGTGGCGTCACCTACTTATGGACCAAAAACCATTTCTCAGGAAGTACTCGACCGATTTCAATGATATTCGGTACATAACACCCTGATGACATGTACTGAATATCACTTTATCATGCGAGAGTATTAAATGTTCGGTGACACCCGAACTTTGCGCTTGCTTACTTGTTTAAAATTCAAAACTGTAAAACAGATTTTCAAAAACCTATTGTAAACTAAATAAAAAAGGCACATGTTTCTCAGAACTTTTAAACAAAAAACAAAGAAAATGTAATAAATTAAAAGAAAAAAACTTGCAAATTAAAGAAATTAAACCGGAAGCGATATTAGTTTCAGGGAAAAGTATTATAGACAATCAATCATTGAATGGAACATATTTAATTACATATAAAAATTATACGGTCATAAACAATCAAACTTATGAAAACATTGAAATAAAAATTTTGAATTATTTTAAAAATAACCATACAAAAAATTTTGAAATTTAGAATATATTGAAACAACTAATAAACTGTTAAAATTAGATAATATAAATATTTTAGCTGAACGGAACAAGAACATCACATTCCATTTATTTTTTTGGTACATAATTTTAATCATGGGAATACTTTTCATAACTTACTTAGTACTAGATTTAAAAAAATCTCGCGAAATTCCCAAAATTCGAAAAAAAATCGAAATTACGCGATTACAAGAAATCGCTTATAATGATTGTATAAATGAGCATCCTCCCCCGAACATCCACACATACACCACACTATCGCACCACATCAATTCAACCTCATAACACTGACACGCACCTTCACCATACTCGCTTCACAATTCATCAGGGCTTACAACCCACATTCCACACTACACACCAACCAACCACATMACGCCAGCTGATTCCACACACCAAAGGAAAAAAGGGAACGATAAGGAGATCAGCAACTCACTTTGCTTTCGACCTCCACAGCGACTCCTACGCGTGAGCGGACATTTTTTCGAACCGAGCATCTTCAGCGTTTTTTCCCTCCTCCAGTTTTTTCATCATCGGAATTTTAAACATTTAATTATAATTATTACCTCTTTAGCAAGTGAACATTTAAATACATTATACACCATCAAGAAAACGGCAATATACTTACATATATACACGCGTATACCTTTTTAAAAACAATTCGTTTGCTTTCCATTTTTTCCCATTTTTAAAACAAAAATATTGTGGTGATCGAGAAGGTGAGTTAGTGATTATTACAATGATCGTTTGGATCAAATATATAAATTAACTAAAAATAATAGTGAATCCAATGTCTACCATATCCCGCTGGGATGCTCTGAAAATTATTTATAATTGTTGTCTACAACTGGAGCAACAGTAACGAGCTTGGAATTTTATGAAATTTGTTCATTTGAATTAATTAGTTTTAGTTCCAAACGAAACTATTCAAAGTACACAATGTACTTGACGAAAATATAATTTACTGCTTTTCGTTTATAATATATTTCATTCCTTAATGGTTTCGTACTAATGATATCTATAAATWTAAATATGTTTACTATAACGTGCGGAGAACGGGTGTTGTAAACGGAAGGTTGAAAGCGATGTGTATGTGACGAGTTGCGTCAAACGAATGTAATCACGGATGCGCTTAGAGCACTCATAACTTGTTTAAATTATCCTTTAAACTACATACTTTTTACTTTTACGCCTACCGATTTTTCTAATGCCCATGAACTTTAGTCAAAACCAATGAATCGCAATTCGCTTTACATTTCTCTAAATGCGTGTAACAATGTATAAAATATAAATCTGTCATCCTGTTGTCCATCCTTTTTGTTGAGTGGTTTGTACAGATGTGGTGAGTTGAGTTGGTGTTTTCTTATGGTGTTATCGGCTGTGGTGTATTGCACTGTCTTACTGGGGTGCGACAGTTTTTCCCAGGTAGAGTGGGAGCAGGCTCAACTCATTTAAACAAGCCCCATTGTTTCAAAATAAATTTTTTTAATATAGTATTTACGTTTATTTGGGTTTTCATCATTTTTTTGCCGGTATGAACTTCGGCTGGTGTCTTAGGAATTTCTTGTCTCAAGGTGTTTAAATTTTGTTTTTAGAAAACTTTATTTAGAAGATCCCAGTTCAGATATCGCTCTCTAGGTATCAATTTCATAAAAACGTTCTTGTACGCCCAATAGATTAATATTATGAAAATATTTTATGAAGCGCGGACCATTAATGGTTCTTACCCTCTTCTTAATTACTAAAGTGTTTTTGTTATTATGTACAAATTTCAGTTCGTATTTATGAACTGGTTGCCCCGTATCTGTTAAAATTCTAATGATTTGTCCGGTGTTCGTATCTGGTTTATACTATGGGTCAAATCAGACTTTACCCAAAAAATGATTTTCACCCATGTTATTAACTCTCTGAATTTTTGGTTCAGCTTTTGTGCTTACTTGTAAACTTTCATTTTGCTTCTGTGGTATAGTTGTTGGTTGATAATTGGTTTTGCAATTGTATCTGTTACTCCTGGCCTGTGCTTGGATAGTTTGTATAGGGTTGAGGTTATTTATTATTTGAATTGATAGTCTAGTTCTGAACAATAGGGATATTTTTCTTATTAGTATTCCTTTGCGGATACCTCGAATTATTTCGAAAGTTTCAATTAAATTGATATTGGTTTCGGGATATAAATTTCTTGCTCTATTTTAGAGAAATGTAAAGCGAATTGCGATTCATTGGTTTTGACTAAAGTTCATGGGCATTAGAAAAATCGGTAGGCGTAAAAGTAAAAAGTATGTAGTTTAAAGGATAATTTAAACCAGTTATGAGTGCTCTAAGCGCGGTTTCTCGATTTCAAATATTAATTGCTTTGTTATTACGGAATTTGTTTYGTGCGTCATTATTGTTTTATTGCAACATTTATTACATATAACAATGTCAATTTCTTATTGGCATCATTGTAATAATCAACTAAGGATTGCGCGATTCTGTYTCGGTATGCTCATTTTTTGGTCAATTATGTGTACGAAATTATGGCCTCTAAATTTAAAATTGTGCCATGGTTCGCCAAATTGTCGTTAGCAACCCCAAAAATGTTGTTTCCCCAGTATCATTAGGGCTAAAAAATATCTCATAATCCTTTCTAAATACAGATTCATTAAGTTTTCCGCTGCTTCCTCCAGCTGACATATGATCTTCCTGAAAATTCCGGTAAAGATTTTACAATTTCTATATTTTCACTGCATATAATTGAGTCATTAATTGTCTCCATTTCGTTTCTGTCACTTGCGTAACGGTTATTATGTTTTTTATTTGGTTATTTAGCTAAGCCATTTCAGCTCTTAAGTTTGTCGTTTGTAGTCGCTATCAGTCGAGCTATGTTTTCTACTGTAAAATTACTAACCGTCACTTTGGTAAATCGTAAATTATGTTGTTCACCTGAAAAATTTTTTTATATATTTTTAATACAATAACAAAGTTTATCTCGTTTCTTATTTATTTATGGTATRTTTAATACATAAGAATTTATCTTCTTTTCTTTTTTCTTAAACAAGGGCACTTGTGAGTGTCATGATTATGGTTCTTGCTATACTCAAAGTGAGAAAAACTTTTCATACTTAATACTAGKGCGATTATTTCCCATGTTTTTAATAAATATAAGATTACATACTCACAASTAATGTGATGTTGTTGGTGCCTTTGCTGCTACCGTTGTTTAAGTTTTGAAAATTTGTTTCCTTTTTTCTCTAAACTTGGTCTCTGCTTTATCGCTTT
>NW_017534471.1:48141-52793 GCF_001853355.1 Bactrocera latifrons
CGAGCAATAAGAGAATTATTGGGACTTGCAGGATATTATCGTAAGTTTGTTAAAGACTATGCCAAACCTTTGACAAAATACATATCAGGAGAAACGGTGAAATTTCTAAAAATGAATCAAAACAAATTGATACAACTCTAGATGAGGAAGGAATATCTGCATTGAATAAATGAAAAAAAACTATTGGCTTCAGAAATTGAATTGATACAKCCTAACTAATCAAAAACATTTGTATAACCTACCGATGCATCTAACGTTGCAATGAGTGCGATACTATCGCAGGGGGGTAAACCAATTACCTTCATTTCAAAAACTTTTAATAAAAAAGAAAGATATTAATTCAATGATGTAACCACTTTGGAAATACGTACTCATCCCCAATCATTAACATTTGCTTTATCACCCCGCAATCCTAATCCAAAAATAAAAAAGATGGCACGCAATTATAGACAAATTTTCTCCAAATTTGTATACTAACCCGGTAAATCCAATATTATAGCTGACGCATTGTCGCGTTTTGATTTTTATAATATTTTCGATGATTCCCAGAGTCAGAAATCCCAACATTCAGCACAGAATATTGAAAGCGTTCAAATACAAGAAACACAAAAACCCATAAATCAGAAGGAGAAGAACTTCATTAGACATTTTCTACGCACAGAAACTAAAATTTATCACATGTGTAGACGTTTATTAAAAATTTTTAATATTAAAACATATATAAGATAAATCAAATATCGAGGAAAAGGTTTTAGAATTGCTTCAAATTTTCACAGATATAAAACAAATTACTTTAGGCAATGAGMCAAGCTTTATCACACCAATTAAGTCCTTAATGCATAGGGTAATATTGAAATTTATTTTTGTAATCCACGTCTCAGAATAATTAACGGACAAGTTGAAAGAGTCCTTTCACCAATAATTGAAATAGCTAGATGTATAAAAGAAGAATACAATATTGTCAGTAATATAGAAACAATACTTAGAGCAGCGCAAAAATACAATACAAATATATATTCAGTAACAAATTTTAAACCAAATGAAGTACTTTATATTAAAATAAACCATGAAAATTTGCCAACAACTTAAAAAAAAGCACAGGAGAAAATGCTAACGTTTCATAATAAACATGGATCGGGTAAGCAATATCATCGCGGCGAAATCATTTACGAGAAAAAATATAAGAAGAGAGAAATAAATTACGACCTAGATATAAAAATCAACAAGTTAAGGAGAAATTAGAGAATAAAATAATAATTAATAATAGAAATAGAATTATTCATAAAGATAATGTAAAATCATAATTATTATAGGTTTCCAATATGATCATTTTAATATTGACTGCAATAATCAACTCAGCAGCCGCTGATGTTATAGACTATACCAGACAAGACTACGAACTTATCGAAAATGGAGATGTTTCCATTTATGAAGAATACGGGGACCTATTTCACAATGCTAATTTATTTTATTTTGAAAATATAATAGCAGGCGGAATTTTTACAGTAAATAYGAACAAAATCACGACAAAATCTGAAATTTTTATAATTAAAACTATTACAACAATTAAAACAAACCCATTTTAGACAAAAAAAGAAAAAAACAAAAAAATAAAAGAATTAGGAACACTCTGGAAATGGATAGCTGGTACATTAGACCATGAGGACTTTGTAAAAACTAATGAACAAATTGGAATATACAATTTACAACAAATTCAGAATTTTTTATAATAATAACAGAATTAACTGACACCTTAAATAAAAAAGGTGATTCCACAAACAGGAAAATTAAAAGAAAACGAAATCAATATGATATACATGAACTGCAAATTTAATAAATGGAATAACTTTTGATAAAATTGGAGTTTTAAATCCAACAATTTTACATTTTGATGAACTAAAAAACATAACATATTACCAACACGGTATAATGACCATAAAAGATTTARTGGAMATTTCTCARTTTAAAGTAGCCCAAAAAGGAGACGTAGTTATAATTTATAAAAATACTCTAAAATAGAACTAACATGTAAAAGATGCTAGATCTTTAAGGGCTGTCAGGATTCTGTTTTATTATTTTAAGATTATTTGTCGTACAATATTATTATTAGTATATAGTTCAGTTATATTAAAATTCAGTTCGTTTTCAAAGTTAAAAATAAAATTCAAATCAAAAAATCTCAATCATTATTCATGAACRATATTGACGCGTCAACGACTACTCCGACTATATTTCTCRAGTGTTAGTGCACTTGTTCTTTTGTGTTGCAGGGATKCAATTATGCGGTTGACCTTACAGTCGGCCAATCCTGATTACCGGAGTCGACCTCGACTCCGTCATCATTATCAAACCCATCGAAATTCGGCAAATTACACCATGGCTTCAACTTATCAGATGCATAGATTGATGTATAATGTCGTTGTTTGCCAGGTATATCTTCAACGAGATACCTGTCGTGGCCAATCACCTTGGTTACCATGAACGGACCTTTGTATAGTGGCTCCAATTTTCGAGAWCCACCAGTACTAACAGGCTCATTTTCGGCGAGAACCAAATCACCAGTTATATTGTGTAGGTTTTCGAYGTTTTTCGTTAAAACGCTGTTTAGCTTTTTCTCGCTGCTGATTAATACGACTTACTGCTTCAGTTTGAATTTCATTCATCTCGTCATTACTTGTAACATCATCTTCATGTAAAGCTAATACTAATTTATTCTGAAGAATATCTCGAGGCTTGTAATTGAATAAAAGTTCTTGTGGRGTTCGCYGAGTTGTYTTGYTCTTTGTAGTATTTAGTRCCCACTGTATACCTCTAAGTTGATCATCCCAGGTTTTGTCGTCTTCCGTCGACGGAAGTAACATTCCCTGTAGAGTTCGGTTGGTACGCTCTGCGTGTCCGTTTGCGCGCGGAGTTCGAACATTCAAAATCTGTTTAATATCATTATCGTTGCAATATTGTCTAAAATCTTGAGAAGTAAACGCTGGTTACTATTTGGGTTGGCACTCCGAAATAGCTGCTTACTTCGTTAAGTAATGTCAATACATGTCATGTCGCTGTGCTTCTCGTAATACTGTAAATTTCGTGAATGAATCAACGAGGACTATTACGTGTTCGTTCTGCTTCTTGCTACGAGGGAAAGGTCCTAGATGATCGATATGTACCGTCTTGAATGGTACAGGTTCTAYCTCGTCATAATGATACGCTCCTTCTATTTTGCCACCCCGCTGTTTRTTATATGCGCATTCAATGCACGATTTCAAAAATGTCTTTACAAAATTACGCATTCGAGGAAACCAAAAATATTTATTTAATTCTTCTAAAGTCTTTTCTGTACTAAGATGTTTAACTTTCTCGTACACGCTCTGTACAATTTTGTGTCGCATTGATTTTGGTACTACCCATARCTTATTACTTTTCTGCTTTCGATGAAGTCTTCCGTTTTCGATTTTGTATTCATCATTAGTAATTTTATCACCGCTGTCAAGTTTTTCTACAATATCTCGAATATCTTAATATTTGCATACTGTATATCCAGTCACCTACGTCTAAAGTTGTTTTCGCAATTTTCAGAGACGCTGTATCGATTTCTTCACCTATTTCATATGGCATTCTGCTGAGAAAATCGACATGCTCCATTCTTCCACCTGGTCGGTGCTCCAATTTTACAAGAAAGTCTTGAATACGTAGCCACCAACGTGCAATTCGTGGTATCAACTCACGTTTGTGCATTGCTGTAGTAACCGCGCTGCAGTCAGTCACAACTACGATCTCTTTCCCTTGCACATAATACCTAAAACGCTCTAGGCTGCTCACCACCGCCAATACTTCCAGCTCAAAGCTATGAAAGTTTCGCTCGTTGTCTGTCGTAGATCTGCTGTAATATGCAACTGGTTTCCAGTCGCCGCCKTCTCGTTGTAAAAGTACACCCGCAATACCAACTGAGATAGCATCAGTATGAATCTGATGATCTGCTTCGACACGATATCCTGTCATCAATGGTTTCACTGTTAACGCTGTTTTCAATGCTAAAGATGCTTCTTCTTGTTTTTCTGCCCATTGAAATTGTTGATTTTTACGCAGCAATAAACGTAACGGCTCACTTATAATCGAGTAACCTGGTACAAAACGTCGAAAATACCCGCTAAGTCCAAGAAAACGTCTTACATCTGTTATAGATTTTGGAGTAGTAAAACAGTTTACAGSAATTGTCTTCRCAGTACCTGGGCTTATGCCACCTGAATGAAATTTGTGCCCTAAAAACTTGATCGTCTGCGTCATAAGCTCTCATTTTTTAATATTTAATGTTAAATTGAGTTGGCGCAATGCCTTAAAAACACGTTTAAGTTTTTCATACATCTCGGTGACGTTACTGTTACCTACTAATATGTCATCCATATAGTGGATCATGTCACCAGGTTGAGTTCTATCTTTCATATTTTGCATTAGCCGCTGGAATACCGCAGGCGCGTTTCTGAGGCCAAACGGCATTCTCTTGAACTCAAACAAACCTTCAGTTGTTATAAACGCTGTATACTTGCGACACCCTTCTTCTATTGGTACCTGATAGTACCCGCTGTTTAAATCTARWACTGAAAAATATTTGTATCGCATGGCTTCGCTAAGCCTTTCTTCAATATTTGGTGTTGGATAAA
>NW_017534472.1:0-2026 GCF_001853355.1 Bactrocera latifrons
AGCACGTCTGCGTTGTATCGAATCGAAAAACGAAAAGAGGCCGGTGCCTTGTCCGTCGGTCCCTTTTGTTCTTTTTTGTGTGGTGTCCTCATGTGTGTTGAATTAGTGATGTKGTGTGCGTGCGATGTGGAATGTGATGATGATGTCGTGTGAAATGAAGATGTGGGGTAGAATGATGATGTGGTGAATGTAATGTGTGTGGTGTCGAAGTGTAATATTGTGAGGGGGGTCTGAGACTCATTTAGCCACTGTTCTTATATCCGCATTTGGAGAAACTACGGTGATTGGACATATTTTATTTTAATTTTGAATAATTCTTCCGTCCATTTCCGAAATTTCAAAATTGGAATCTTCTAATGGCAATTTTAGCCGATTTTGAGCCTTTTATGATATAAAGGATCTTTAAGAGACTTGATCTTATAACGCTCTTATTTTGAATAAACCTTATTTTCAATGGTGATGATCGCAGTGGGTAAAAGAATTTTGCTTTCATTTTCTGAATGAAGCGCTTGAATTTTTGCTGCTTTAGAGCAATATGGTCATTCTTCCCTTTTTTCGGAATTTGAGATTACGTCCTTTATTATATAAAATATATGAGAATTAGACAGACAGATTATGCAAAGTTTGTGTTGACAGACAAGATTGTTTCTATCTGAAACGGAAAATTTTTTGAATCTCTCGCAAAATCTTCTTACAGAGTTCATACAATGATTGCCATTGACTATTTTGATTTGACACAAGTGTGTGACTTTTATTAACGTGTTTATTATATTGTTTGTTATTACTGGCTTGGGGTTTAACCAAGGTTTTACTTGAGTAATTTTGATGACTTTTTGGCTTTATAGTTTTTTGTCTATTCGCTCAGCTATCTCGGACTGAGCAGGAAGGAATGTTCATTTTCACCATGTGGCATTATTTTTCTTTCCACTAGTGTTTATTCTCGCAGCATCAGAGAGTGCTTTTGCACAAATAGTTACTATCATAGGGGTAAACGATTCTGTGAAGGTGTTTCGTGTTTTTAACACTGATAAATAATTGGTCCCTGTCGAGTAAAAGTTTTGAAATTCCTTTTTAGTGTCCTGTTGAATTTTTGGTAAATGTATTAAAGTTTTTATTATGTTTTCTATCATAACCCTTTCATTTTCGTATTTTTCGACCAAAATTGTTTTATTTTATAACTGATATGGTATAGCTTTTGTGCTTGTGATTTAGGAATTTTATATAGGAATTTTATTTAGGAATATTTATATAAACGGCAGGGAATATGTCCGGGAAGGTCGACTATTGGTCATAACATCCTTTAAAAACTTCAGTATTACAGGCTGGTATTTTTAGATATATGCCTTTATTTAGGTCCCCCTGCTGTAAATATGTATTCCTTAATAAACTTATACATATGTTCTCATATCATTCCTTTTGTTAATTCGTACTGATCGTTTTTTTTTTTTTGGGAGTTCAACGCTGTCAGAAGGCGTGCCCACAGATTATTAATGCTTCCTAAATTTATAGTTAAAACCGATTCAGTAATCTCATTAATAGGGGAAACTGCGAATAGTGTCCTATTTTGCTTTGTATCGTGCATTGAGCTTATAGCTTCCGCCGGTGTGCTTTGTTTATCGTCATCAGCTATTTTTGGAATTTGCAAAAATTTACTTAATTTAGATTCTTTTGAATCTGTGCTGATGTAGAATTGAAAATTTCATGAGATACATTAAAAACCGAAAATCTTTTAAGTAACTAAAGTACGCGTTAATCGTTTTTGTTAACCTCTTCTTCTTGATTGGCGTAGACACCGCTTATGCGATTATAGCCAAAACGCCGCCAGTCGTTTCTTCTTTTCGCTACGTGGCGCCAATTAGATATTCCAAGTGAAGCCAGGTCCTTCTCCACTTGGTCCTTTCAACGGAGTGGAGATCTTCCTCTTCTTCTGCTTCGCCCGGCGGGTACTGCGTCGAATACTTTCAGAGCTGGAGTGTTTTCGTCCATCCGGACAACATGACCTAGCCACCGTAGCCGCTGTCTTTTA
>NW_017534472.1:4416-14736 GCF_001853355.1 Bactrocera latifrons
CAGCTGGGCAGCGGCACCTTCCCAATTAAGGGACCGGACATTCCAGGTGCATGCCCTCAATTCGTAGTCCTTATTTCGTTTGCCATGGTCGTCATCAAAAGTGGGGTCTCTCATCCTTGGAAGTCGTGAGCTGCTTGAGTCATATGTAAAAGAATCGTTTCTGGTCACTCCCAAGTGAATGGCGATCAGAAAACTTTCCTCACTTGCGTGAACTTCTACACATGACTCCATCCTCCAAGAACCGCTAACTTTATATTTACTTGTGATTTTATCTTCATCTTTATAAATTACCATCACGGACTTATCCGTATGTCCTTGTGTAAGAGCACTGACATAAGTGGTATAGGGGTTATAACCTTGAACATATACATATGTGCGTCTTTGTGTTTATATGCATATGTTTTGCTAAATTGGTTGGTAGACCATCCTGCATTTTCTTTGTAATAAAAAGAACAAGGGTTTTTGTTGTATAATATTTGCCTATACGGGTACTAATATATTGAACCAACTTATATGTGTATTTTTTTGTTTTTATGTTTGGATATTCCCGGATGTAGGGTGTATTACCGCGTAGGCAAAACAAATACCGTATTTGTGTAGATATGTATACTTCAATTTGCGCGACAAGAGGAGATCGAGAAAAGAAAATTAACAATGTACAGGTAATTAACCTCTGCACCTGGGGATGGTAAAATAAGGTGGCATTGTATTTATTTTGAAAACTCTTTATTTATTCTTCCAAATCAATTTCATCCCCTTCAAAGTAATGCCCACTAGATGTAGTACATTATGCCAACGGATTTTCCAATCTTCGAAACACTGGTTGTAGTCACATTCCGGGATGGCCTTCAGTTCCGTCTTCGCTACGGCTTCAATATCGTATAAAAACGGTGTCCCCGGAGCGGTCTTTTGATCTTGGTGAACAGCCAGAAATCGCACGGCACGGTTCTACAGAGCATATTAAGTGAAAGATTAAAGCCCACCGTCAACAAACTGACGTTGAGCAATACCAAAAGCTTCAAACAAAAACACAGAAAAAGAAAAAATTTATATTAGGTTGTCAAAAAAGTCTTGCGGTATTTTTATTGAATTTTCAATTGTTCATAAAATTTTTTTTTGATGACTCATGCCCAGTTCTTTACCGATGCTACTATGCCGGTCTCTTTCGACCAATTCAGTGATTTTATCACAATTTTCGACGACAGGCCTTCCGGAGCGCGGCGCATCTTCGACCACCTATATACCAGAACGAAAACGTTAAAACCATCGTTTTGCGGTGGAAATGGAAGCTCTATCGGGTCCATAAACTGCACAAATTTTTTGGCGGCTTGAGATGCATTTTTGCCTTTATCGTAGTAGTACTGTAAAATATGCCGTATTTTCTCTTTATTTTGCTCCATGTTTACGACGCTATAATTCAATCAAACACGTGTTCGCTGAAATCAGTTTCCAAAAAGGTATAGCGGGACCCGATGAGACGAATAAAAGTAAAACTACGCGCTCTTAGCGGAAATACCGCAAGACAACCTAATATAACATGTGCTCTGTCAGTATAACTCGTATATACACATGTATGTGTGCAAAATATATTGATAATATACCAATATATATGGATATATTAAGAGAATCCATATAGGCATAGGCCACATGGCACTAGGCATATACGTGAAGTATGTATGTATACATTAAATGTTCATTTATACATGTGTGTATTTCTTGATTAGATTTTCTTTAAATTTTATCTCTCTATGTAGTATGCTATGCGCATATATGCGTTGGTATGTATATCACCAATATATAATATAATAATTTGCTCACGTACATATGTAAATACGTGTTATACTGAGAGAGCACGTATATTTTTTCTCTTTTTTGCGGTCACAATAAAGTAGCAGTTATAATAAACAAAAGAAAAACGGGAGAGAAAAGAATAGTGTGAGCACACAGACAAGAAGATCAGAGCAGCACTGTTTGTCAGTTATTCTATTATTTCATTATCTTTATATTCTTCTTGGAAAGTTACAGTTTCAACTGAATTTTTAGTTTTTAGTTTTTAGAAGCGTCACTTCTTGTATAGACCCCAATAAGTGAAGAAGTCTTTTGAATTATCTTAATAAATAATCTTTTAAATACTAAATGTGGTGTTTTATTATCGCCACAATAGCAATGTGTTTTTGTTTTTCTTTTTTTATTTCCGTAAATAAACCGAAAAATATAAGTTAACACTAAACATATTTCCGTTTCTCAATAATTATTACGAAACGTATAAGCATATTTTTGCTATACTTTCGCTGACTATCATTTCCTGTTTACGTCCCAAATTTTGTTTAGCCCATTTCCGATCGTTGCACGCGCGACCCAAAAGTGCCGACGTGCACGTTGCACTCATGTGATGATCGCTGCTCACACACTTACTATGTAATTTTTAACATAAGTTTCAATTCAATAGTTAAGTGGTAGTTAATAAGTAAGGTTGGACTAAGAAGACATAGTTTTCCCAATGCATAGTCAAGTAATTAAAATAAAATCCTTTTTAAAAAACCGAAAATAATAAATATTTTATTAACTGGCGCCCGAGCTAAAATTGCGAGAATTTAAAATAAAAAATTTTCGTGGAAACCCTCGTCTGTAGTGTCCGTCCGCAGGCAACCGCGCGATGTCGCTACCGAATCCCGAGTAGCAAGATATGCGAAAAGGACGAAATTCGGGCGATCGGTGCGGTAAATTAAGAAAAAAAAAACAATCAAATTATAACAATTATTAAAATTTAAATTTTGAGAAACATTTTTGTGTATAAAATAAAGGTAATCATCAAGCAGCGGAGACAACATTTTAAAATAAACAAACCGCAAATAAAAACAATTTACATTGGGGAATTTAAATGAAGCAACAACGAAATTAATCATCGATAACAACAACATCAGAAATAGGAACAACGAAACTAATCATCGATAACAACAAGATAAGAAATAGCACCAACGAAATTAATAATCGATAACAACAACATCAGAAGTAGCAACAACGAAACTAATCATCGATAACAACAACATCAGAAATATAAACCACGAAACTCATCATCGAAAACAAAAACAGCAACAACAAAACTCATCACCAATAACAGCAATAGCATCAGAAGCAGCAGCAAGTAAACAATGCAGAAGGTCTACCTAATAGGCCAACAGCACCTAAACCTCAAAGACCTGAACCGATGGACGTTGATAAGTCGGTACAAACCGGTAAAAGGAATATTAACTACCAAAATAAAGATAACCCACCATACGTTCGCAAATCTTTTCAATTTACCGAACCACCCCATAAAATTTTACATTTTACCTTCTCTAAAATCATTCCATGGTATCTTAGGTCAATATAGCATGGAAGAACTTAATGCAGTTATTCACATAAAAGATAGATATATGATGATAAATCATAAAATAAAGATAAAAATTCACCAACATATATTCCAGTCTGTAAATAAAATGGAATTTAGAACCAACCATATGGACGACAACCAAAAATCTCAATTAGAAAAAGTCATAAGAAGTCATCTATTCACAAATTTCAACAACAAACTTTCATTCACTTCTCGAGTTCGAGGCGAAATTCGCACCAAGTCAGACTCACCAATTTATTCGAAATCATATGCCTACCCCATGGCACTAAAAAATTAAGTTGAAAAACAGATAAAAGAACTCCTAAACGACGGAACTATAAGACATTCTAGATCTCCATATAATGCACCAGTTTGGATTGTTCCCAAAAAGATGGACGCATCTGGAGAGAAAAAGTACAGAACGGTCATTGATTACAGAAAGCTAAACGCCATTACTGTAGCCGACAGAAACCCGATTCCGGAAATAAATGAAGTTCTGGCGAATCTAGGAAAAACAAATACTTTTCGATTGTTGACTTGAAGAGGGGTTTCCGCCAGATTCCTTTAAAGGAATGTGACGTTGAGAAAACCGCCTTTTCGGTAAACAATGGAAAATTTGAATTTGTCAGACTCCCATTTGGATTAAAAAACTCCCCTTCAATTTTAAACGTACTTTAGACGATGTCCTGAGAAACCTTATAGGGAAAATATGTTACGTATATATAGATGACATAGTTATCTTTTCAAAAACGAAGAAGAATACTTCGAAAATCTCAGTAAAGTATTTAAAACATTAGAAGCTGCGAACTTCAAAGTACAGCTTGATAAATGTGAATTTTTCAGAACTGAAATCGAGTTCCTAGGATTTATCGTAG
The DNA here is from genome assembly GCF_001853355.1 of Bactrocera latifrons. NCBI lineage: Eukaryota > Metazoa > Arthropoda > Insecta > Diptera > Tephritidae > Bactrocera > Bactrocera latifrons. The sequence continues at coordinate 8,665 of NW_017534472.1, forward strand.
GAACCGCTGGAATAAGAGCTAATCAACAAAAAGTAGAAGCAACAGCCCAATTAGCACCACCAAAAGCCCTAAAAGATTCAGGTTATTACCGACGCTTCATTAAGGATTATGCGAAGCTCGCCAAACCCCTGACATCCCTTTTAAGAGGGGAAGAAGGACGCGTCTCGAAAAATGCATCCACAAATGTAAAAATTTCTTTAAACCAGAAAGCTTTAGATGCGTTCCAAAAATTAAAAAATTCACTAGTGTCAGACGATGTCACAATATCTCACCCAGATTTTGAAAAGGTTTTGATTTAACGACAGACGCTTCCGACTACGCAATCGGCGAACCCTTAGTAAAACTCAAGAAAATTATGCCACAAACGAAAAAGAGATGTGGGCTATAATTTGGGCTTTAAATTCATTGAGGAACTATCTATACGGATCGCGAAAAGTAACCATATTTACAGACCACCAACCTTTGACATATGCATTTAGCAACAAAAATACCATCTACGAGTTGAAGTATCAACCAGGAAAAACAAATGTTGTTGCGGATGCTCTATTTAGGCCATCTCAAATAAATTCTACGACGCCAACCCAACACAGTGACGAAAGTTCTTCGGATAACAAAATACCAGCAGTAGAATGCCCCATAAACGTTTTCAAAAACCAAGTCCATATTATAATAGGTAATAAAGACAACTACAAATTTGAGATTCGAATTCCAACCTATCATAGACACATAGTACAAAAACTCCACTACACCAAGGACCTTCTAATTTTAACATTAAAAAAATATCTTAATCCTAGCCTGATCAATGGCTTATTTACCACTGAAACAATCATGGGAATAATTCAGGATTTATATCCCGACCATTTCAGAAACTATAAAATAAGATTCACACAGTCACAGGTTAAAGAAATAACTAACGCCGTAGAACAGGAAGAAATCTTTATCAACGAAACTCTAAAGAAAATATAGAGCAAATAAAACATAATTACTACTTTCCTAAAATTAACGAAAAATCTAATAGAATCGTTAAAAATTGTCAAGTTTGCAGAGAGCAAAAGTACGATCGTCATCCCAACAAACCATAATTTCAGCCCACACCAATACCACAAAATCCTGGAGAAATTGTTCATATCGACATTTACTCCACCGAAGGAAACCTTGTACTCACCGCAATAGATAAATTTTCAAAGTATGCTTTAGCGAAAATTTTAAAATCAAAATCAGTTGAAGATGTCAAAGAACCGTTAAAAGAAATAATTTTTTCGTTCGGTATCCCTAAATCCATGGTCATAGATAACGAAAAATCCCTAAATTCCGCAACAATAAATTTCCTCCTCAAAGATCAATTTGGCATACAAATCTTTACTACACCCCCTTACTCCATCTATGTTAATGGTCAAGTAGAAAGACTTCATTCTAATCTTTCAGAGATTATGAGATGTATAAAACCAAATAAACTTCATACAACTTTTCATGATTTACTTACAAAAATAATACACGAGTATAACACATCAATTCACTCCACCACCGGTAGAAAGCTTATAGACATATTTTTCCACAGAAATTCAAATAATGATCTAAAAAAAGCTATCTTGGATAGACAAGACATCATTAATTATTTGACAGAAAAACAAAAACAGGACTTAAACTACGATAACCAAATTAGGCATGAAATCAAAAGTTATTCACCAGGAGAAGAGATTTTCGTCAGGATTAACATGAGATTAGGATCAAAACTTGCGCCAAGGTTTAAAAAAGAAATAGTTAAAGAGGATAGGTATACAACAAGATGACAGGCAGGACTGTTCACAAAAACAATATTAAGAGACAATAAAATATTTTTTCAGATACTTCCTAACTTGTTTGGCGACGGAGATCCAAATCTTGGATTATCCGTCTTCATACGTTATCACGATCAATAGAGGTACAGCAAAAACTCAGCAAGGAACTTTTACTATTTTACATCCAATAGACCTGGCACAGTACGCAATATCCATATCCAACACCTGTACATTTATCCAACAAAACATCCCAAATCACCACAACCTGTATCCCATCCTGACCCACGAATTAAGACTTACAGAAGATATAACACCCACTATGAAAAATAAAAGGGCAATAAACGCCATAGGTACTCTTTGGAAGTACGTCGCAGGATCACCAGTTCACGACGACTTTGAAATAATAGCTAATAATATAAATGATCTAAATAAAAATAAAAATAAACAAGTTTATGTAAACGAAGCTTTTAATAAAAGATTATATAACCTGACAAATATGGTAAATAAAATTTCAAATGCCATAAGAAAAGATGTATTATTAGAAAACGAAATAGTTATAAATTAAAAAAATAGAGTAAGATTAATCAAAGAAGAATTGATAAATATTCAAAATGGAATCGAATGGGCAAAGCTTGGAATTGTAAACCCATCGATATTAGACAAAAAAGAAATTGAAATTGCTTTAAGTAAAATTAGAGAAGAAAATATTATGTTCGTGAGTCCCGAAGATGCACTCCAATTTGCTAAAGTATCTGTTCTATACAGTACTAATAAAAAAATATTCTATTTGATTAAGGTTCCGTTAACAAAAAAGGAAACCTATGAAAACATAATTTTAAGACCGGTAAAAACGGAAAACTCTATAACTAATTTAGAATTTAAACGGATTTTAAAAAACGGAAAAACTATATATGGTATAGTAAATTATTGTGAAAATTTAAGTAATATAAGAATTTGTAAAGAAAATCAAATAAAGAATATTTCAGATACAAAATGTATTCCTAATCTTATAAGTAGTCAAAATTCTACATGTGTAACGAGCAATAATCATCACATCCCAATAATAGAAGAAATCGAATCTGGCGTTATCCTACTAAATAATTACAACGCATCTATTTATATCGATGAAACGATGCGAAGTCTTTCTTATCACGTTCCTTATTAAATTTCATAATAGCACTATTAAAGCTAACAATACAATTTTTAGTAACATAGAGGCCTCACCTCTACAAATGATTCCTGCATTAATGCAGCCTACTTCTTTTGAAAGTGACCGCATTAACCTGCTATCGCTCCTCACACACTTACTATGTAATTTTTAACATAAGTTTCAATTCAGTAGTTAAGTGGTAGTTAATAAGTAAGGTTGGATTAAGAAGACATAGTCTTCYCAACGCATAGTCAAGTAAATAAAATAAAATCCGTTTTAAAAAAAACCGAAAACAATAAATATTTTATTAACTTATATTATCTTAGTGACAGTTTTAATAATTTTACTAAGTTGGCAGGACTGTCCTTAATTAGTATGCTAAATATGAGCGCGATCTGTCAACAGTTTATTTACGGCAGCTGGTTAAGTTGGCAGCTACGCACTACTAGCCTCTATTACAAAGAATAAAAATATCAAACGAAGAAATTGTCTAAAATTTTCTATTTCTGTTTTGTCATCGCCCATGCTCTGCACCATATAGCGGGAACGGACTAATGAGTGAATTATAGAGTTTTGTTTCTGTTCGTGGAGAGAGGACTTTACTTCTGAATTGCTTACTCAGTCCAAAGTAGCACCTGTTGGCAATAGTTATCCTGCGTTGGATTTCGAGGCTGACAATGTTGTTGCTATTAATACTGGTTCCAAGATAGACCAAATTATCTACGACTTCGAAGTTATGACTGTCAACAGTGGCGTGGGAGCCTAGGCGCTAGTGCGACGACTGTTTGTTTGATTACAGAAAATATGAAATATATCAATATCATCGGTGTACGCCAGCGTTCTGCAGTTCGAATTATTTTCGAGAGTAGATTGAAGAAGTCGTACAAAAGGGCCTTGTCTAAAATCTCGTTTGGTATCGAACGGCTCGGAGAGATTTTTCCCGATCCTGGTGGAGCTTTTGGTATTGCTCAACGTCAGTTTCTTGATGGTGGGCTTTAATCTTTCACATAATATTCTCGATGGAACCTTATACACGATGTTGAAGATACTTATCTCACGGTAGTTAGCAGATTGTGGGGTCTCACATTTTTCGGATTGGGCAGAACAGACTTAAATTCCAATCAATTGGCATGCTTTCGTGCAACCATATTTTGCAAAAAAGCTGATGCATGCTTAAGTTCTTCGCCGCCGTATTGAAATAACTTGTCCGGCAAACCATGGCCCCGCCGCTTTGTTGTTCTTCAGACGTGTTATTGTTATTCGAACTTTTCATAGTCGCATCGAAGGGCACAGTAATATTATTGTTCTTCAATTATGTTTATGCGCGCTTTCTTCACTGAGATAGTATATACGGAACATATCATTATGCCCTACTAGGGTAGCACTAAATATCAACTAATTTCGAAAAACTGGAACGGCTTGGTAAAGAAAATACAAATACTTATAAATAAATAAATAGCAATAACAAAAATATTGTGTATAATTTTGTTTATTCGAAGTATGAATATATAATATTTAGGAATAGCCCTTTATTTGATAAATTTCTAAACACTCTATTTACGGAGCCCATGTTGCAACCAGGATTAATAGCGTAAATTGGGCGTATATTGAAATACGTATTCAACGGAGATATCGAAAAAATGTATAATCATTTTTCGAAAATCACCCAATAGTCCACTTTTACAAGCTAAAAACTGTGACCCTTCGGCGTTAATTGTGCCCAGTTCTTACGAATTCGAAAACTCCACGAATTGGTAGAATACCAAGCAGATGTCGACGATATCTTTTAGGGAAATCACAGTCTTCCACAAGCATAAGAGTCACTAGCATAAGTAACACAAACCGTTAAAACAAGAGGGTTTTCGTTGAAAAAAGATAATGGCGAACCACACTAATTTCATTATATTCGACGCACAACAAACACTCCGCGGATTCAATGGAATGCGATATCCGACCAGTTTTTATACACTACGGAAACAATATCACCACTTTGTTTGGAAAAGTGGTCCCAGCTCGTGAGTAATCTAAACAATATCTCACAAATACAAATCCCACGATGAATAATGTTCCAGAGTCGACCTATTCGGCTTCCGTGACTTCTCTGGAAATACAAATTGTGTCACTATATATATTCGCACACAAAGCGATAATGCGACCACAAGCCTCTTACCAGTTTAGAAAGCAAAAGTGTCCCGTCTAAAATCGATAAGTTTACCACAACTTGAACTTTGGGGCGCACTTACCAAGTTAGTATTTGTGGTGCGAATATATTTAAATATGGAAAAATATAATTTATGTATGTATCTGGTCGCACATGCGAAATAAATTGCACCAGGTGGTCAAAAAACTGACTCTTTTCACACAATATTTGATGATACTGACATCCTTGAGCGATTTTCAAAGAGCGACTCAAAATTAAACTTAAGGGAGAACCCACAGTATATTCCCAAGGCGATACATGAGGCATCTACTTGTCACTTTATATCTTAGCTATGTTCACGTATTATTTCTGCATGCCGAACATTGGCTCATACAACAAATAGTTCGTCAGGAATTTTATATTCTAAGGCCGAAAATAAAGGAATGCAATATCGTATGCATGATCTGTACTAAAGCAGAAGATGCGAGCGCAGATTATAGCAATTCTTCCACCGGAACGCCTAAATTTCCCTCTATCATTCACTATCTCCTTCTTCTTCTTATTTGGTGTAATCACCGCTTACGCGATTATAGCTGAGTTAACAACAGCGCGGCAGTCGTTTCTTCTTTTCGCTACGTGGCGCCAATTAGATATTCCAAGTGAACCCAGGTCCTTCTCCACTTGGTCCTTTCAGCGGAGTGGAGGTCTTCTTCTTCCTCTGCTTCCCCCGGCGGGTACTGCGTCGATTACTTTCAGAGCTGGAGTGTTTTCGTCCATCCGGACAACATGACCTAGCCAGCGTAGCCGCTGTCTTTTAATTCTCTGAACTATGTCAATGTCGTCGTATATCTCGTACAGCTCATCGTACCATCGAATGCGATATTCGCCGCGGCCAACGCGCAAAGGACCATAAATCTTTCGCAAAACTTTTCTCTCGAAAACTCCCAACGTCAACTCATCCATTGTTGACATCGTCCAAGCCTCTGCACCATATAGCAGGACGG
>NW_017534472.1:14861-46762 GCF_001853355.1 Bactrocera latifrons
ACAACTTCAAAGCTATGACTGTCAACAGTGACGTGAGTGCCAAGTCGCGAGTGCGACGACTGTTTGTTTGATGACAGGAGATATTTCGTCTTGCTCTCGTTCACTGCCAGACCCATTTGTGTCATTTCTGACTATCACAGATGTCAATTTTGGTGCCCCTTTTCAGTTAAAGGTTAAGGTCTCCCAACGTAGTGAAAGACTATGTCGCTGTCTTACCACAATGTGCTCGCTTCGTTGGACGACCCGCTTTTCAGACAAAACTCATGTGCGACAATGTCAAAACATTTTTCGGAGCTCAAAGAGCCACAGGAAATTAGTTTGTGGATTTCAACAAACAAGTTTCATCTGAGATATACAAAAGAACACTAAACAAGTCATTGGCTGGTTTATGGGAATAACCTGTAAAAAGTTTCAAATCCCATTTAAAAATTAGGTAGAAATTAAAAATCTCTCAGATAACTCAGCTCTAACGCCAGGACACTCTCTCCACACCTGAGTTGGGCGTGGACTCGCTACCGCACCCGCACCGTCTGCTACCCCTCATGGTAGCATAGTAGAAATTCGCCATTTTATCTCAGAAAAAAATTAAAGAAGACTGTCTCCACTTTTGAATATAATAAATAATGCTAAGATATTCCCAATGAAGTTGCAAAATATAGAACGTATTCAGATTAAATTTTGAAAAATTCAATCAGATACGTAATTGAAAGTGCTAAATTTGAATCACGCGGCTTGATAGAGAACTTGAAATAGATACTGCATTCATCCATCTGAGACATGTTCAATTGGTACATTCTCCGCGGCTTATCTTCCAATTTTTCCAACCAAAAAAAATGTAAGTCTGGAAAAATAAGGAAACAGCGGGAAAATCAACGATACTCATCGTATCCGTATGTAAATATCAATTAAAAATTTATGAATCTCTCTATGTAATCTCATTTACTGAGCGTGACTCTTAAGAAAGAATTGTTCGATCCGGCAAAGGCATCTCATATGATAGATAAGCTGCTTGTAACATTTCAAAATCGAAGACAAAAAGTTGAGGAACATTTTCGATCCATTTATTTAGACAAAAAAAAAGATGAAGGCAGAATTGAAAGTTGACGAAAAAATCAATAATCTGCGGCCGGCAAACAAAACACGAAAACTTCTGCGTGAAAACTTACGAAGAATACTACAGGGTATCAGTGCACATTCCTATGTTGGATACGATCGGCGAAGTTTTGAAGACGCACTTTTCTAGAGAAGTATTGGATGCTGCTTCCAGTAAAAGTGAGTGCTTTGAAAACCAAAGAAATTGAAAATATTATTGACTGCTTGGATGACAGAATCATGATGAAAGCGCCGTGCGACGTTTGCAGCTCACAGGTGAACTTGAGAAATTTCAATTCCATTGGGGACAAAAGCAAAAGTCAAAAGACAGCAAGTTACCGACTACTGTATTCGAAACATTGAAGAACTGCGATGTAGACCTATACCCCATAATTTATAGTTTTCTTCGCATATTCTGCACACTTCCTTTGCCAAATGCGAGCTCTGAACGATCTTATTCAACACTTCGCCGCATGAAAACGTGACTGAGGACTAACATGCTTCAGGATAAATTGATCGGCCTGGCCTTCCTGCACACGCATCATGACATTGAAGTCACTACAGATGATGTTCTCAAAAGATTCTCAAAATTTAAAATTTGTCCACCATGACATTAATCTGAATAAACACTACTATATTTAATACAATAATCTTCATATTTCAAGTATATGTTTATTAGCCCCCAAAATTATTTTTTGATCTGCCTCTGATATAACTATAAATGGTATTGGAAGATTACATGTACGTGACTGTACTATATTTTAGCTCTATGCTAATTATATTTTGTTCTAAAAGTATTAATGAAAATATCTAATTTATTCAGTAGGAAAATATATATAAGTTTATGTGTAATATATATAAGTTTATGTGTAAGAATAACAACAATTATCCTTCTTTATAATTGTTAGTGTACGCATAATATATAATATATACATATGTCAACGTATTTTTTCTACTACTAAGCATCGTCCTAATTGTTTCTACAATTTTTTTACTCCAATCTACTAGTCTTTTTCCTAATAATGTACATACAAACATATATACAAATTTAAATTAATATTTGCTCATACTGATAACTTCCCAATCTATCTAAATGAGATACTTCTCTCTTTTTCCAATTATATTTTACTTGTATCGGTGTACACGCGATATTAGTTAACGTAAGGTAACCACGTAGAGTGGAAGCATTGCTTCTCGAAAAAGTGCTGATTTTTTAAATAACGAATTACTAAAATAACATCAAGTGTGAGATAAATTTTATTGTGACAATACAAGTAAGAAAATAATGCAAAAGTAAAACTTCTCTTAATATGTACATATATCAACAGAAATGAACCTTTGACTTACAATTTTGAAACTTCAAGAGTGTTCGTAACTTGAGAAAATATCTAGATAAAGTGTTAGTTATGTGAAATCGATAGAAATATTTATAGTATCAAACGTTTAGATAATTCGATATCAATTTTACTGAACTCTCCGTTAAACTAGAAGTCAAAAAAGAATAACTCAAGAAAACTTTTATGAAGGCGGTATACATTACATATGATCAAAAAAGCTATGAAAGAATATACATGATTTTATTCTTTTTTAAATTTTCACATTCCATGTTACCACTATTAAAATTTAAATGGTTATGCATGTTCCTAAAGTTCTTCACAATTCTCCGCTTAGTAGATTACAATATCAAATCCTGTCCTTACCATGCCATTTTTAAAGGGTTCGAAAAATAGTGTCAACAATCAAATTTTATACATACAACACAACACTTTTGTTGCAAATGAAGTAAGGAAGCATTAAGTTGCAGCCGAACAATTTAAATTTTTATTATTTATAAAAACATATATAAGTATTTCCTTGTAATTTTTTGAAGAAAACCCATACCTTTAACGACGTTCTGCTGGAATAACGAAAATAATTGCTATAACGAAAATTTTTTTGCTTTATTTTTTACATTCCAGAAGAAAACGCAGCCAATTAATGACAACGCGGTGGATGACTTAATAAATCAATGTTTTAAGTGTTTATAAATTCAGTTGTTTCAGGCGATAAATGAAAGCTCGCATGACCCGGTTTTGGCGGTTGGTTTCCCTAATTTCCTCAAAGAGAAATGGTAAACAAATGGGAGTATCATTTAGAACTTACTATTCTGCGTTATTCCAGTGGTACGGTAGCAATATGTCCTTCTTTTTTTGAATGGCGAAGACACCGCTTAAGATGTTATAACCGAGTTTACAACAGCAGGCCAGTCGCTTTTTCTTTTAGCTCTTTGGCGCCAATTAAACATTACAAGTGTAGCCAGGTCCTTTTCTATTTGGTCTTTCACAAAGTGTAGAGGTCTATCTCTTCCTCTGCTTTCTCCGTCGGTTTCCATCCATTCGGACGACATGACCTAGCTAGCTTAGCTGTCTCTTAACTCACTGAACTATGTCAAGGTCGTTGTATCTCTTGCACAGCTTCTTGTTCCACCGACTAAATATCATCGGCGTATGCCTGCATCTGTACACTCTTATAGAAGATGGTTATTTTTCCATCAGATTAAAGTCGCACGACAGGAAGTCGCTTTGTTTGTAACCTCGTTTGGTATCGAACGGCTCGCAGAGGTCCCTCCCGATCCAGATAGAGCTTTTGGTATTGCTTAGCGTCAGTTCACACAACTGAATTAGTTTTTCGGGGATATCAAATAAAGACATAGCGGCTTAAAAGCAGTTGTTGTTTGTCAATTATCTTTCCACGGGTCTTTTTCAATGTTTGGCGTATGGTGAATATGTGGTCAGTCGTTTATTTTCCAGGCTTAAGCCGCACTCTTAACGTCCAATCAGTTTATTGAAGGTGGGCCTTAACTTTCAGGAGGCTTACCCCACGTCAGTTGGAGCAGATTGTGGGGTCTCTCTTTTTGTAATTCCAATGGAGAGCAAGCTTTCGTCCGACCATATTCTGCAAAGGAGCTAAAATATGCTACTTATCAATTTTTCGGAGCCATATTTAAATAGCTCGACCGGCATTCCATCGGCCCCCGCTGCTTTTTTGTTGTTCAGACGGTTAAATGCAATTCGAACTTCTTCATGGTCGGAAAATGGATCGTCTGTCGTCATCAATTATGGAATTGATTTCTTCATCTCATGGCGTTATACATTCACTGTTGCCAATTCAAAAAGGACCATACATCTTCTGCATAAGCTTTCTCTCGAAAACTTGTAACGCCAACTCATCTGATGTTGTTATCATCCATGCCTCTGCACCATATAGAAGGACGGCGACTATAAGTGATTTGTATAGCTTGGTCTTTTTTCGTCGAGAATGTTTTTTATTTGCTATTAAAAATCGCGCTTTTTATTAATTAAAATATTTGATGTCCGAAAGATTTGTATTTAGGTGCACCCTAATACTTGGACGTGTATGTGCTTATATCTTGTGCAATTGAGAGCTCGTTGAAGAGATCAATGTGCTATTTACATAAATATGCACGAATTGTTTGTGCTAACGTATGTGTGCAAAGTATTTGCTGTAACGTTTTGTGCAGTCCTTTTTGTTTTTGTTTGACAAAGAACAAGGGTATTGCTGAATATTTGCAAATGTGGACTTTGGATAAATATGTAGTTACATACAGTTTTATATGTACCAATAGCGATATGTTTTGTTTATTTTGTTCAAATGATTTTTATTTGTTTTCGTTTAAATAAATATTTTCTATTATCAAAATAAACAGTGTTATTTTACCGTATAATTTAAAGAAATTTACGATAACTACCCTTTCTTTTGAAAAACTAATTAAAATAAAATAGTTTTAATAAAGTAGGATGTATTACTCGGTGTAGGGTATTAAATTACAGGCAGATTATATGCCGTATGATTATTATTGATGGTGAATTGCGCTGTTTCATTAGGATGCGCCAGTTTATTCTTAGTAAAAATCCTTAATGGAATAGTTAAGACTTCTTTTCTCTTGTTTGAACTTATATTTAATACCCCGGTTCATTTTTCGAGGCAGTTCAGGCTTGTGGATCAAATTGCTAACTAAGCGAACCATTCCGTCGCATATATCATGATTTGAGTTTTCATTCCTGGATATTTAATTTTTCTGATTTTCTTTTAGATAATAAAAATACTTTCTCTCAATAAATAAAAGTTTAACAATTGGTTATAACTATATTATAATATTTTAAGTCTTATCTTTTAAAGTTTTTGTTTTATGTTGCAGGGCAATTTTAGATCCCGAGGTAAAATTTGATTGGAATTTCATGACTCGTCTGATTCCGCATATTTGCGAGATGTAGAGAATCAATAATGTCCAATATCATTTAACTTTGCCTGCCCAGAAGAAATAATACCTTTCGCATGTGTAATTTAATTAAAGTTTATTGTCATTTATAATGACTAGGCGTTTTACAGTTTCTATGACTGTTTTCTTTTAGATGAAATACACATTTGTTCTATTAGTAAACTTGTATTTTGTTGTTATAATGTTAAACTAAATATTTTTATACATAACAATTTATATAAGTTATATAGATTGTCTTGTAATTTTGGACTCTATGAAATCGTGTAACAGTACTAAGCAGCGCATCATCTGTAAAAAATGTAATCATACGCCGCGAATATTATATTTCAAAGCATTAGTCCACTCAGGCCTATCTGCGTAAAATAGTCCACCGGTGTTAAGTCGTACGATCTTGGAGCCCATGCCAATCCTTCTCAACAATGGCTTGAGTGAGCTTCATCATTGGTGAAAAACGTGCGACGGGCTGAATGGTTTCAATTCTTGACCGAGTTGTGTTTTGTAAGCTCACAAATCAACATCCTTCCGAACAATCTATCATAAAGTGAATGTGCACAGCTCCAAATTTTAGGCGGGCGATATCAGACTTCACATTAAACGTGGTGCGAAACCGAACCGCTGTTGCTTGAATTACCGACCTTTCTGGGTACTTACATATGTCGCTCGCGTCACGGCCTTCAGTTTAGCAATAAATTTTTAAGCCTTATTATGGAATAAGTCTTTCCAGTATTAAATATTAAGCTAAACTGAGTATAAATGAATTAGCATTTTACCTCATTCAATACCAGACTTGTAAAAACGACCCTCTATATCAGAAATAGTATAGGTACCCGTACTGAGCACTGCGTTAATCCGAGAGAAATTAGAGCTTCATTCGATTTGAAAACGTCCTTCCCTATTTTTTGTTTTATATCTACCAAAGAATCATGAAATCTCCATTTTTACGTATTATCAATTTTTTAAGTTTTTGTGTCATTATACCATGATACACTTTAAAAAATTTTTTTTATTTTTTTTATTTTTTTTTTTTTTAATCCACGAAAAATCGCAATAATGTTTTGTTTCCCATGAAATTCTTACTGAGTATCTGCCAATCTGATATCACCGTTTCCCATGAGAGCTTTCTTCTGAACTTCGATTGTTCGTTCACTAATATTTTCTTTTCTTCTAATATTTCACAAGCTTCGTAGCTGTTTCCATTAATTTTTCGTCGGATATAAGTGAATTAATCGAACTAAACTCTTCTCATATTTGTATGTGTTTCACTTTCTTCACGGGTACTAACAACGGTATATTCTACCTTTCAGGAATTGTCTGGTATGCACTTTTGAACTCAATATATTTTTTAAATCAGTTACCAGTTTTATACCTCTAATTTAAATTTCAAACAACCGCACAATTTAAGCAAGATCCGTGAAATTTTAGTAAATTTGAATGATCTTTTGTGTCCATTGATGTCGAAGTTTAAAATAAACGTAGATTACTGTATCTTTAAAAAAAGCTATTAATAAAAAAATTAATTAAATTATTTGCAATATGTGCCATGTCTCTATCAGTATATTTTTAATTATAATTTTTTCTATATTTGCATGTCTCTTCTTCTTCTTTACTGGCGTAGACATCGCTTACGCGATTGCCTACTCAGTCCAAAGTACCACCTGTTGGCAAGAGTTTTTTATAACTTTTTGACTTATAGAATTAATTGTAAATATATATGTATGTAGTATTGTGCTTAGGCACATGTTACTTCCTTGATAGTTGACGAAGAAAAGGGAAAATTTATTGACATATCAAAATTATGTACAATAGAATAGGATAAAGAATAAACAACATGACAAAACGCATGGTTGCATTGAGAATTAAAAATTAATAATTATTACTCTTCTCCTAGAGAGTCGTAGGTGGTGTGAAGAAAACTGGCTTTAGACGATCGATGGAAACTTTAACTTTATTCTCCATTATTTCTACTTCGAAATACTTAGGTGAGCGGCTCAAAACTTTGTAGGGTCCCTTATAAGGTGCTGATAATGACGGTCTGACTGAATCATCGCGGATGAAGACATGATCACAAGATTTGTGATCGCCGTGAACGAAGTATGTGTTGGTTAGTGTGCCAGGCTGTACTAACAGTATGCAGATCTCGCAGGATACAACGCAGCTCCACTAAGACTTCTGTTTGGCTCTGGTTGATGGGTAGTTCGATGAAAAGCTCTGGAGGCAATCGTAATGATGTTCCATATACCAATTCAGAAGGAGTGGACCGGATGTCGGCTTTATATGTTGAACGCAGTCCAAGTAGTATAAGAGGTAAATAGGTCGTCCACTGATCCACTTTATGACATAAAATGGCAAATTTTAAGCTGCGATGCCACCGTTCTATTAGTCTGTTACATTGTGGATGATACGGCGTTGTTTTTAAATGGGTCACTCCCAAATAGTTTAGCAATTGTTTAAATATGGCGCTTTCGAATTGACGACCGAGATCAGACGTTGTGTCGATGGGCTGGAGAAGTGTTTTCTCCATAGTCAGTATGGTGTGAACATCAGATACTAGATCAGTCCTTTAGGTCCTACAAGAATATGCTCTGGTTTTAAAACCTTTTGTTAGTCGCCGTATTTTTTTTGTAGAATTTTCGAGCATTATCAGTCAGCTTCTCTTTATACTCACACATCTCGTTCTCTTTCGTTTTTGTCTGAACATGCGTCTCGTTTCCCTATTATACTCTCGGTAACTATATCCCTGCGTTTCTATTGTAGTCGATCGCAACATTGAGAAATATGTTATCCGCTTTCTCTCCACTGCGATACGACAGTCCTCATCGTACCAGCTGTTCTTTCGATCTTTCCGAAAACCAACGTAAATAGCGAGCAACGTCGTCGTACGGAGTTGCTGATGAGTACAGAGAATAGTAGTGCAAATCGATTAAAAATTCATTTAGCTGTCGGTTTTGATTGTAGCTTCTCGACGTCGTACGTTCCTGTTTTGGTTAATGGACGGTTTTTGCTGCACAAAGACGGGTACGTATCTTCGCTGCAACAGGATAGTGTTAGGTTTTCGAAGCGTACGCACGTCAAAGACAGTGGAGACTTATCGTCCGTCTATCACCACATAATCGATATGGTTTTGAGCTTTATAGACAACTCTATTTCTGCTACTGGAAAGTCGGTCACGTCAACCAATTTGGAGGCTGAATTTTCTAAGCGCTCATAAAAGGCAACTTTGGATATCGTCCTTCCCTTCCGTCGGGCCTGAGCGCAAGTCAGAGTGGATGGATTGTGTCAAGACACTCATCTACCGCAATGAATGCAAGGATTCGACGACTGGGTCTTTCTGCACCACGAATCCCATACCGAATTTTCATTTCTTGATATGGCCACTGTAGTATATGTCATAAGTACCTAGTGGATTCCCTCCTTGTTCCATCCGTCGCATTTCAACATTGATTAATGGCGACTTGTGGGCGTGGCAGTGGTCTTCTTACGCCCATTTTTCTATACTATTTAACATACACACCACGTTTAATCGAGATATCTCAAATTTTACTCAAGCTTGCACGGACGGACGGGCAGACAGACAGTCAACCGGATTTCAACTTCTCTCGTCATCCTGTTCATGTATCTATATATAACCCTATATCTTTCGATTAGTTTTAGGTGATACTTACAACCGTTAGGTGAAGAAAACTATAATACTCTGAAGCAACTGGTTGCAAGAGTAGTATATTAACCAAAATTTTGGAAATAAAAAAATATAAAGCATGGAAAAAATACAACTAACAATAAAATATTTTGACTTTATGATTAATGTTTTAAATGCACTTATTTCGCATTTATAACAATGAATATCAAAAAAACAGTTTCCAGTATGTCAAAATTATTTATGTCGTTTCATGAAATTACGTTTCGCACTGATTTTGCCATCTACTTTTATGATAATTATTCCTGACATCTCTTCTTTTTTTTTTTTTTTGTTTTTTGTTTTGATATCAATAAATAAAGAGAGAAAGAGTCTCGTATTAAATCATCTTTGATGTAACGGAATAAATGCCTCCATAACACAGCCCATACTAAGCGGTAAATTTTTTAAGATGCAAACAAAGGATGATTTTACTCACCAGCGACAACGGGAATTAGCGTAATAATCTTGAACCATCTTGAAATTCTAACCCTTACTGAACACACTTCCAAGAAATCCGTAAACAATCTTGGCCGCCACTAGCTGTTAAAAGTGCCTATTTGCCGTGTTCCTATTGGTACACGCTGGATAGATAAAGGAAATAAATATGACCTCAGTTTTGAAACAAAAAGTTGTAATCGAATTATCAGCTATATTTAGAATTAGTTTCAATATGGAAGTAGCTAATAGTTAGATATTTCATACAGTGTGGAAAGATAGGTCCAATGATGGTATAATTCTTTAAATCTGAATGTCACATTAAGAGAGATGAATAATAGATAAGCGTAGAACTAGTTTGGTTAATATCAATACTAACAATAATCAAAACTTATGATTGCATATACCATTGGTAGTGAACCCTCTAGTTTGGCACCTTGAGGGGAACTATTTAATTATCTACTGATTAGATAAGAATCTCAAATGAAATATTTGTGTAGGCACGCAAGCGCTTATGAATGCAATGATGTTAAGTGTAAATATGGAAGTGAAATCTATGAACGAGTTGCAAAGCATACAACCGTACTACCGCGTATGAAGTAGTATTGACATTTCATTCTGGATAGTCTGCATAAACTACACTCGGAGAGTGATAAGGTTTTTAGTGTTTGTAGAAAGATTAGATTATATATGTATATATAACAGCAAGCATGTTATCAAAAGAATGTATGATAGTCATATACAACTTTTCCAAATAAGGTAGTGAAATGTAGTTTAAATAATCAACCTTTATAAAAAATAAAAAGCTAGATCGGGAATGCAATTAATTTTTCGATCACAAGTAAAGCATACAATCGTACAACCGCATATGAAGTAATATTGACATTTCATTCTGGATGGTCTGCATAAACTACACTGCGAGAGTGATAGGGTTTTTAGTGTTTGTTGAAAGATAAGATTATGTATACATACATATATTATATAACAGCAAGCATGTTGTCAAAAGAATGTATGATAGTCATATACAACTTTTCCAAATAAGGTAGTGAAGTGTTGTTTAAAGAATCAACCTTTAAACGAAATAAAAAGTTAGATCGGGATTGCAATTAATTTTTCGGTCACAAGTAAGTTAGGTTGTAAAAATTTTAAAACACAATTTTAGAAATGCAAAATGAATGCCTCACAAAAGGTAACTATTTCGTATAAATGTTGTACACCGCACATTTAATACTAAAATGAACAAAAATTTGGAAGACTTGTTCATAATTTTAAAATTCTTAATTTATTCTACAGAATCTATGTCGTACCCATCAATGTAATCGCCCTTGGCCCAAATACAATTGTACAAATGTTTTTTCTAATAATCGAAACAGTTGTATGAGTCAATTTCTGGAAAGCCTTTAATGCGAGTAACGATTCACGTTTAATTTCTTCATTTGACTCAAAACGGTTTCTCTGGAGTAGTGGTATGATTTAGCTGAATAACCTGAAGTCACGCGTCAGCCGTTACAAAGAGACGAGTACGAGGGTTTTGGTACGATAAATGTGGAAAATTTAGCGAAAAACTCACAACAACTCATTGGTGCAAAAAAGTTCAAATGTCGGCCCATAATTCAGGTATATTTTTACCTCTAGCTTCACTCACGCGACGCATTACTGAATGATAGGTGAAATAGTATTCCTTGTTAACAATTTGGCGGGTCGGAAGTGCACCACACCTCGATAATCGAAGAAAATTGTCAGCATAACCCTAGTTTTTGACTTACTTTGACGTGGTTTTTTCGGCTTCGAACTTTGCCACAATATTAGACTGAGTGATCGTCTGCTTGCAAGTCGCATGTATAAAACTAAGACTCATCATTAGTAATAATACGTTTCCTCACATCTTAGTAGCCGGAAAGCATTGTTTGAGAGATGTTTTACAAAAAACTCTACCCTTTTTGAATAATTTGTACCAATAAAAAACATTTTGAACATTTCGGCACCAGAAATTTGATTGCGAACGCAAACTTTAATGAAACTTCTTTGTTGAATAATTTCAATCACCGTAAAAATCGCCGAATGCACAAAGCCAAGCGTACCTGTTATACATGTAGTCATTATATGAAGCACTAATGGTTGTTTTGATGTGGTACAAGGTGTGTTCCAAAATAAACAGAATTTTTGAATATATCGAACCTGGCGCCATCTATATGTCGACTGGTGCGAAAGAATCTGATATTTTCATAGATCGTCCAGCGAAAATTGCATGACATTTCATTGATTGGAAGTGAAGCTATTGCTTTTTCAGTGTCAGTATGTTTCAATTGATGAAACAAGTTTATGGCGAAGATTGTCTATCCCGTAGCAGAGTGATTTCAATGTTTTCAAAGTGGTCGTGATTAGATAAATGACGATCAACATGTGGGTTAATAAAAAACCGTGATCACCGGAAATTCCATCGAATCTGTGCGTGAATTCATCAAAAATCAGCCGAAATCATCATTGAACTTCATGGAAATGGACTTCTCCAAAACATTGATTTGTCGTAATTGTTTGTTCCGCACAAATTAACTGACGACCAAAACTTTTAACCATTAACCACTCCCCGTATTCACCTTATATGGTACCGTGCGACTTCTTCCTTTTCGGAAAATAGCACTGGTATACTGATGGCTATACCGTCCAACGAGCTAAAACACTCGTTGGACATACTTTTGGACCGTGTAAAAAACTGTATTGAAACAAATAAATTGATTTGCCGAAAAAACATTTTTTTTAGGTCCTGTTTACTGTGGAACGCACCTTTTAGATGTCACTGACAGTTCTACCAACCTAGAAAAAAATATCCTCGAATGGGTTTTCGCGCAAAACTTATATGAAAAAGTCTTACTATTACTTATTTCGCCCATGCATTATTAAATAAGATTAATTAAAAACTTTACGGCATTTTCATTTTTATAATCGGTTGAATTTGTAGTAAAGTATGACAGGACTAATTACGCGCTGTTTAAAAATTGATTAAAATAGCGTCCATGGTTTGTACAATATGCACATTAGTAATAAAAGATTGTACTCATTAATATGCCAACTTTCTACATATGTGTAAGGGAATTTAAGCCAATATGAATGAGTGACAAAAATCTATCGATCCATCAATCAATTTGCTTTGTCCCCGATTGGGGTATTATTCCTCATGAATGTTAATATACATAGGAAGGGATGTTGTTGCGAGCCAGATATGTAAGTCATTGAGCATTTGTTGAAAGCTAAAATAAGCCATTTCGTAAACAAAGTTCAACCGAAAACTCTAAAAAACTTTTATTTTGCGTATATTTTTTAACGTAAACTATCTATGTACATATCTATCTACTATTTCGTTCATCTATTCAGTCCAAAGTAGCACATGCTGGCAAGAGTTATCCTGCGTTGGATTTCCAGACTGACATTGTTGGTGGTGTTTACGCTGGTTCCAAAATAGACGAAATTATCTATGACCTCAAAGTTAAGACTGTCAACAGTGACGTGAGAGCCAAGCGAGTGCAACGACTGTTTGTTTGATGATAGGAGATATTTCATCTGGTCCTCGTTCACTGCCAGACCCATCCATTAACTTTTACCAGCATTTTATTGGTGGTTTTTATAAGCATAATTATATCTTATCGGAAAGTTTTTAAAAGTCGGAATGATTTCTTAAAACTACAGTAGGCCGTTGAGTAATTGTTATTGTAAGTGATGAAGAGGAGATAAATGAAGACGATTTAGTATGATCTGCCATGCCGAATGATGTGACTGGAAGAATTGAGGTAATTTCAAGTCGTCTAGATGATTCAGAGAGTAATGAAAGTGACGAAGAATAACTAACTAAGATAATTTTGGCGAACCAGTTTGGAGACGGGTTTCACCTAATTATAACATGAAATATCACACCACGGTTCAAAAACGAGTAGATAGCTTTGTTAATAAAATAAGCGATTGGACCCCCACGGATTAGTTTGACAAAAACATTGACATCGATGCTCTTACAATGATTGCTGAAAATAGCGTTATGTACGCCAAACAAAATATCAGACATAGTTTTGGCCTAAGCACCGACAAGGGTTCCTGGGAGTTTTGCTTTTCAGAGGTTATCACCAACCTCCTACAGAGCGGGCTTACTGGATTGTAAATGACGATCTTCCTGTACCAATGATTGTAAATGAAATACGTCGAAAAAGGTTCTCAGAAATCATAGGTTAGGTTAGGTTAGATGACTGATCAGAGATCGCACGGTACATCTAGTCCTTTGTGAAGCCATTGAAAATAGAACTTCCGTGTTCGGACTTAAGATCGGCAAAACGCACAATTTTCAAAGGCGCATAATTTCCACGCCCGCCAGTTCAGTGGGATGTCTGAAGGTATGTGCTCCCAAGTGTCTAAGACTTGATCTCAAAACACCGGGACAGTCAATAAGGAAGTGCTGGCTAGTTTCTACCACATCTTCTTCTAAGCATCTTCTGCATGCGCCGTCCGGTAGAATTCCCAGTCTTACAGCATATATGCCAATAGGATTGTAGACCATCAAAAGCCCCATCACTAATGAGAGGCTGACCTTACTGAGAGCAAAGAGATCTCCGGTGATATATATTGGCCCAAAAGGCTTTTGCGACCGCGCAGGTACCAATGCTGGCCCAACGTTGACCAAACAGCCGCGAGGCCCTGCTATCCAGTAGTAGAGCACAATATGCGGGAGCACTCACCGGTCCGCATTCTACCGATAACGACTGGAGGGTGCCTTTCCTTGCCAACTCATCAGATTTACAGTTACCTGCGATTCCGCTGTAACCCGGCACCCATACAAGTCTTATAGTAAAAGCTCTAGCCTTCAGAGACTGAGAGAGTGATGCTCTCTGAATGAGTTCAGGGCTAGTATTGTAGAATGGTCACTTCTCTGAAGGTAGACACTCTCCGTAGCAGCAAATCTGCTGCCACTTTGAACTCTGCGACCTCAGCCTGGAAGACACTGCAATAGTTGATAACGACTGGCACCCGAGACCAACTAATACAACGTCTTATTGCATGTGAGGAGTCCTATGAGGTGAACATGAACACCATCGGCGCCAACAGCCAGCACGCAAGATATACGGACGGTACAAAACGCAGCGAATGATAGCACAGTGTCAACCAACAACAACGCTACGACACGCATTAAAACCATCGGAAATATTTCAACGAAAGGGAATATACGACACGCGTTAGTAAAAGAGATACCTTCCACATTACACACAACTTGCGCAGATTTTCCCAATGCGTTGCGACACGAGTTTGGTTCAGACCGAGATGACGCGGAAATTATAAGCAAGAACTCGATTAAATTATGAAGAATTCCCCCAAAGCATTGCAGTAAAACGCTTTTTTCCTGCGGTAAATTTTCTTTGCTAGTATGCAGTTCTGAATAAATCTAGTACTAATTTTTAAAAAGAATTTTCAATAAATGCGAATATAGCAAAGCTGGTTTTGCAAGGAAACATGAAATTAACAAGTGTTTATTGAAGGAAATTTAAAGCAATCATTAAATTAATTCTACAATTAGTTAAATAAGTATTGTATTATGATATATAGTTTGTTTTGAAATTTTGTTAAAAACTTCGCAATCTTCATTCATATTCCTTAAATCGCAATGAAAATATTTATATACTTACACACATAACTTTGTTTTCTTTGTTTATTTTCTTATGTGAATCATTCACAAGAATAGCTCAAGAAATAGGGTTTTTTTCTTCAGCAATTACTTAAGAGCTGGATACGGACCTTAAAGTAGAAGCGAGACACTATCAAGGGCTATTTCATTAATCGCGAAGGCATAAGTGAGGCACAAGCCAATAAGTCAACCAAGAAAGCGAGACAACAATAACGAAAAGTATGCCGAGTCAACGAAACAACACGACGAATTAAAAGCAAAATTTAAATTCTACAATTCCGACACATTACTCTATTAAATGTCCATTGTCATAGACACGATATCGCTGTAAAACCTTCAACAAAGTTCATCCAAACAGAGGAAATTGTGAAAAGACTGCAGGAGCACTACGGCGACTTATGGCAACGAATCTTGACGAATGTTTCACGAAAATAGTTTGCAAAAAAGCGAAACCATATATCGCATTTATCGATATGCAGTATCATTCACAGGTCAATAGAAAGCCGTAAAATGCTGCTGCAAGCGTCGCTGATGACGAGTTACTACAACTGGACATTTTATTAGGCCAAGATGTTATCATCAACGCAAACAGTTCCGACAATGGTATTACCTGAGAGCAGTTTTACCCAACTAACGTCCAACTTCAGCCGTAAGACAAAACGAAATAAAATTCAAAGTCTTCTGGGAAGCTACGCCGATTTTTTCTCTAGTGGGCGGAAAGATAATGGTAAAGCTGATGTAGTTCCAGCTAGCATCGAATTTGAGAACATTCACATCAAACGCCTTATCGCGATATTATTACAAAATCCGAATATGTAACACCCGTGGTTCTAGTCAAGAAGCAAAATGGAAGTGATCGGTTATGTATCAATTACCGACAGGGAAATGACAAGGTAGGAAAATTTTTCAGTCCTGAGTATCGAAGTTAAACGTTTTCGATACTTTTCGTCACTCGATTTGAATAGTGGTCACTATCAGATCGAAAAAGCACTGTTCTTCTCACAACGGTGAGCCTATATGAGTTCAAACGCCTCCCATTTGGTCTAAATAATGCACCAGCTGTGCTTAATAGACTCATGTCGGAAATCCAAAGACAAGTGGACAGGTGACATGCTACACTAAATGGATGATATGGCAGTTGGCAGTATCTCCTTCGACGAGATGTACACAAAGCTTTCTCATATACTCCAAATACTACGCACGTGTGGACTCACATTCAACGTTAACAAATATGAGCTGATCACGCAAACGATCACATTTTAGGGACATCAGTTAGCGCCCGAAGGCATTAGTTCGGACAACGTTAAAACCAACACTATCGTCCATTTTCCGCAACCTAGAAATGTTCGATACCAAACGAGGTTTCAGACAAGGCGACTCCCTATAGTGCGACTTCTTCAACCTGCTTCTGGAGAAAATAATTTCTATAAGAGTGCACAGCTGCTGGCGTATGCCGATGATATCTGGGTACTGGGTCGAATGATATTGATATCATCGGCCTCAACACCCGCGCCGTTAGTTCTGCTTTCTCAAAGCAGATGGGTATGGCAGTGAACGAGGGCAAGACGAAATATCTCCTGTCATCCAAAAAGCATTCGTTGGACTCACGACCAGGCTTCCATGTTACTGTTGCAGGTCATAACTTCGAAGTTGTAGATAATTTCGTCTATCATGGAACCAGCATTAACAGCAACAACAATGTCAGCCTGAAAATCCAACACAGAATAACTCTTGTCAGCAGGTGGTATTTTAGACTGAGTAGGCAATTGAGAAGTAAAGTCCTCTCTCGACGAACAAAAACCAAACACTATAAGTCACTCATAATTCCCGTCCTGCTATATGGTACAGTGGCTTGGACGATGACAACAACTGATGAGTCGACGTTGCGAGTTTCCGAGAAAAAAGTTCTGCGAAAGATTTATGGTCCTTTGCGCGTTGTCCACGCTGAATATCGCATTTCGAGATCAAAATGTAGAAATCATGAAATGTTGTGTGTCTGCTTTCCCGTTACCCAACATTTTTGTTGAGTTTGTTGAGTTTGTTGGTGTACAGATGTGTTGAGTTGTGTTCTAGCGTCATCAGCTGTGGTTGTTTAACCCGTTGTTCACTTCACCTTTATTAGCTTTTTTTTACATAAAACAGCCGTTTTCGATTGGTAACAATTATATTTTAATTTAGAAATTTAGGTTTTTATTTGTTGTTTATATTCGCGTATATAAATATAAATGTAACAACGTGTTCACTAAACTGTGAAAATAGTTAGCGTACAGGGTAACGACGACAGCGGGTGACGATCGAGAAGGCGACGGTCGAAAAGCGATGCGCAGGACTGAACTGTTGAGATGCTGACTGTTTTGTGGATTGGTACCCAGTGTGGTGTGTGTTTGCGTGTGTGGATATTGTTGATTCGAGCGTTGGCAGTGATGGGACCTCGTTTTCTGCTGTGTTGAGGTAGTGGCTTTAGGGGGAGACTTATCTCATTTAGCCATCTCGGCCTTCCTAGGCGAATATTCAGCCTAGCAGTCACTGGAGTTTTTGAAGTGTTGTCACTACTACAATGTTGCTCAGGAAGGCCATTCTGGCAGTGGTTTGACGTCGTAACGCCCGGTTTGTTTGCCTTGGTCTACCTGTGCTTGAGGCAGCTAACCGACCTCGCGTCATGGAGTCCTGTGCAGCATTCCGAAGAGGGAATCGTTCATACATACCGTCACACAGTGGTCGGTCTTGTATGAAATCAAAAATACTTCCACTGCCTATACTAAAGTAAAATTTTTTCCTAAGCCTTTTAAAATCATAACAATTAACAATTATATTAACATAAATAAACTGCTCCAAAGAGAGGTTTCAAATTACGCCACCCGCAAATGATAATAATAAAAAATTTGATTAACAAACAAATAATTATTTAAATTTAATTCAACTAATTCAAAATCTGATTTTAATAAAATTGATTTACTTTTGCATCGTAGTTTTCTTTGACCAGAGATGAAAGGATCTGAGTCAAGAATAATCGGTTTAATAAATCCTGATTTGTAGCGACACGTGAGTTTTTTCGTGTACGATGGAGGCGATGCATCCTAACGTCTTTATTTCTTGACTCAGCAGCTTCTTCTGAGATCTCTCTAATTGAAACTAATGCATATTGAATAACATCGGGAGCGTGAATTAAAGTTTTATGGACTGACCCAGGAAGATAATACCAGCAATACTCTGATCTTAATTCTCTTGCAGTATCTAGCGCAAATTTCCTAAATTTTTCTACATTAATTTTGTACACTGATGGTAAAGCTTGTAGTAATACTGCACAATTTTCAATTAATACTTTTCCTATGCCTGTTATGGGCATCGTTGAAAAATTGTCTAGCAGTATTTCCATCGTTTGAAGATCCACTACCACTTGTGTTTGGTTTGTCGACTATAAGACCCATTTTTTTACGAAACTCGCACTGGATGTTTTTTTTTTCTTTCTTAGAAATCGTTCTTTATCTTCTAAACCCCTTATTTGCCATTGTCTGATTTTAATTCTATAAGAAACGTGAAGGAAATATTCAAAAAATCGAATGTAGGCATGTAATGGAGACAATCCAAATTCGTAGTGTTCTGTTCTTACTTCTTTTTTCAAGAATTTGTCAATATCGTTCATCTCCGTTTCAGTTAAGGCATTGCACACTTTGCCATCCACCATTGTAAGTTGAAAATTTATGATTGGTAGCTGTTTTGAACTCAGTGCGACTTAGTTGTTGAATTCTGTTTTCAAAATATAATTAATTGAACTGATTCCGTTTGAAACTGAATTCGAACAGGGCGGCAATAGCGAGTGGATGGTGGTCGGGGGTTTCTCCAAATAAGTTTATGCTCCTCATCATTTTGCGCTTTTATTATCATTTGGAGAGGGACATATGACGTAACAAATAAATTACTGTCTTCCAAATTATTATTTTCGAATTTTCGCTTATATAGTATTCGCTCTGCCCAGAATTACCGTCAAAGCTAAATTTTCCTATTAATATTAGGTAATTAGAGGAGTCATTGAGTTCATTAATTACATCGCTTTGCAACACTAAAATTCGCGACGCAGTGTGATGAAATAATTTTTGTAGCTCAACTTCAGCGTAAGCTTCTGAAACTTTTATTTGCTCAGGATAGCTTTTCTGTTTTTCCTTTAAAATATTATTATAGCAAGGTAAAAAGTTAATATCAAAATTATTGTTAACGAAGCTTCTAATAAATTGATACTGGTGCTTGGTTAAATTTGCTTCGGTGATAAGTGATATTACTTCACATGTCTTTGCGCGAAAGATCGACTTATTCGGTTCCCTGCAAGCCTGCAAATCATCAGCACCGGACACATCGAGTTCTGCTAAATCTGCTATCCTTTGCCGCTTATTAAAATTATGAAAAATAACACACAAAAAATCGCATACCTGATAGAAAAACATGAATAACAAAGAAAGTTGCAAAAAGTTGCAACTGAAATTATAAGCATAGACTTAGAGAACATTAAATAATATAAACAAACTTGTCTCGTTTGAGGGTGAGACAGGGATCACAACTTTGTTTATTACTTAATTCGATGTATAAAGAAAAATATATCACTCAAAAGGTCACTTGTAAAATAATAGTTTTAAAACAATAAAACAATATATTAGTAAGGAAAATCGCGTGGTTATATAGCACATACTTTTCTTCTTAATATTCACTTCGATTTATTGGGATTATATATTGTAATTTAATTTATTATAAGAGATAATTTTAAAGCAATTTTCACTTCACAGCCCGCGTGTTTTTATTGTCCCACTTCTCTCGCTTTTCTTGACGAATCCGAAAGGGATAGAGCAAAAATTTATTTAACCTTAATTTCATTGCTATTTTATAAAATAGTTTTGATACATACAGTGGGAAATTTCAAACTTTTGTTTTTTTTATTTTTGGCCTATGAAATCGACCAGTGTACGTGGGCGCAAGTCAATGATACTCTAAATAACTTCGTGAGACTCTCAGACTCAGAATGCCCTTTATATGCCCAATATGCCAAATGCCACAAGCATCTACTGATGTCAGCCTTTATATTCACGAGGGCATCAACCAGCTGCCATTGGGTGGGATGGTTTGCTTCTCACTTTAGCTTGCCTTCAAACGGAGATTCTTTGGCTACCCAAAGGACACTTGGTTTAAGAGCGGATGGTAATCAGAGAACTTTCCTTACTTACATGAATTTCTACACATATCCCAGATTTCTGCAAATCCCCCGGAGTCATTGACTTTTATTTAATTTGGCGACTTTTAAAGGAATTTGGAGGCGTTTGAAATGGAAGGGGAATTTTTCGGCTATTATAAAAATTTTGGGTTTCAATATCGGCTCCAGTTGAAAAGCTAGCAGATAATCCCTTAGAAACTTGGAAAGACAAACACAATTTCTTAAATTATGTAAAGTTGCTTTCAAATACTTAACAAAAAAAGTTAATATTCGAAAGCTAGTAAAACATGGAGCCAACACAGAAAAAAACGTTTGTTTTCAGCATTTCTTTACTTATTGGATTTTTTTTATATTTTAACAGCCTAACAATACGTTAAATCCCAATGAGAATCGTTCTCCCGCAAACCCAATAGTAGACATGCTTCTCGATATGTTTGGCATTGGTGGGCATTCACAGTTTCCAAATGCGCAAATGATTTTGGTCCACGTACATTTACCAACAGCAGTCGGAAATAAAAACATTTATCATTTCTATGATGAACAGTATACATGCGACCTGTGGAAAACACCTGTGGCCGATCTGGAACTAGGGTTCCTTGTTTGCGACGTTGGAATTTCTTTGTTGATTAATTCCAAGTGTAATACTTTGGCATTTCAATGTACATCAGCGTCGCTGCGAATGGATCTGCTTCATACATTGCAAAGAAGCTAGTCAATGTTGTCACCATCGACATGGCCATTTTCCAAAGGCCCTTCTAAATATACAACCGTGGGATATATTTCATGAATTTGAAATGACAATAATCGCCACGTTGCGTCATTAGTACTGACGTATCTGCCCATTTGGAAGTTGCTGATTTCGTCATTTGCATTTTTTCAAGGCAATACCAAACACAGCCATGTCGCTGCCTTTTCTGACGTACTTCCCCAAATATTTGATTGATTTGGCCGAATGACAACTCTCAATGTTTGCTTGTGTTTCGAAAATTCGTGATAGCAGCGGGCAATATGGTACAAAAAATTCATTTCCGAATTCAATCTCTTGATTTTGAACTACATATAACTTTGATAGTTCGACCATTATCTTCTTTGGAACGCCGACGATAAAGTGGATATTCATCGTTCCCTGTGACTGGTTCAGCAACTAACGGTCGCGGATATCGTTTTGGGCACATTTCATCCAATGGATTTAATGCACCGCACGGTCCATGCACCATTTGTGTCGTCACAATATCATGTAGATGGGGATCAGTGACTGGATCAGGAATTTCAGCTGATACTCGTATGATGTCATACACTTCATTTGAATGTAATTTGTTCAGCAACCAAATTAGGATATGAGCTGCGGTAGTCCACGCTTCTGCCATAATAACCTTGAGTTTTTGCTGAAATACTCTGGCGATTATATCGTGGCAATCTTTCGCTTTTTGGCTCGGTTATAACTCACGTTCAATTTCCGCCCACTTCGCATTGCATGTGAACGTAATAAATAAATCCAGAGCTCCATGATTTCGAACGTATTCGTGCATGTGGCGTGGGCTTTCGATATAAAATAATGGGAAAATAGTCAGACGTCCAATATTCTGAACATCACCATCTGAATGAATAGCATCACGCAAGTCCTCAGGTCGTAGCTTTGCCAGATTGAATCGGATGAACGCTAAACGTTCGGTATCGACATTGACATACATGTCGACAGCGAATTGCAGGAATAGCCGACGGCATTTCAGAATGACATTATCCTGGTGTTTACGAATCATTATATGATACTGTTCTAATTGTAAATCTTTTGTTCACCCTGATGTCGGTGATATACTCACTTGGTGCACTTGCACTTATACAATGGAATGTATAATTCGCAAAATTTCGTTGAAATGAAGAAAGAAATATTTCACTATAAAATTTTTTGTATTCCTTTATTCCACCCTTTTTTTCAATTTTCTTTTATATTCACACTTCTTCTTCTTTATACTAAACAATTTGAAAATTTAGTTGAAAGTTTAGTTAGCGTTGCGTCGACGATCGTACCGATGGCGAAAACCTCGGGTCACGGGTAAGAACGAAACAAGCTCTCATTCTCATGTGAGCAATCCTTTTGCATCGGTTGTGGGGTGTTTTTTTTTTTAGGAGAGCATCAAAAACCTAACCTACTCCCAACTCCACACTCTCCCACGGAACCACCTGATTAAGTATGACTTCGTGGGAGTGATAAGACATTTAAGTCTCTTCTATGGCACGGACTGACGGACGCCTACTCTGGTCTATATGTCTCAGTTTTGTCATGATTGAGGCTGCCGCTTCGCTGCCAGCTCTCCAGTTCTCCGTGGACTGACACATGAGTGTCGTCAAATTTTCCACCGTAAAACTACCACCGAGTGTAGTTTTAAGTTTTTCCTTTGCWCTTAAAAAGCGCGGGCAATAAAAGAAAACATGCTCAGAATCTTCACAGAACTCTGAACATGACGGACACTTGGGACTAATGTCGTGCTGGAATCTGTACAGATAGCTTCTAACGCATCCATGTCCACTTATTATTTGGGTTAAGTGGAAATCCAGGTCCCCATGTCGTCTGTCGATCCAGGAATGGATGTCCGGTATTAGTCTGTAGGTCCACCGTCCTTTAAGTGAGGTTTGCCACCGCTGCTGCCATATCGTTAAGCTTTTCACTCTCTCTTCCTTTTGGCTCCTATAGATGGCTCTGATAATTTGTACACTCGCTCGTATTCGTCACCCTGGATGTCAATGATCATCATACTGGTTATTACTTCAGCAGCATCGCTTGAAATAGTTCGGAAAGCACTGATAACTCTTAGTGCTGACAGCCTGTGCACTGTATTTATTTTTTTGGCATATGCTTTGATGCCTAGCGCCTGGATCCATATTGGAGCCGCATATAATATAACCGATCCCATTACCTTCGCGAGTAAAAAACGCCGGCTGGAACGCACGCAGCCTTTATTTTCCATCATTCTTGATAAGGCATTCCGGATTTTGTTCGCTTTTCCTGCAGCGTATTCTAGGTGGTCCTTAAATTTGAGCCTCGAGTCTACTATTACTCCCAAATATTTGATATGAATCTGGCACTCCCCTATGGTGAGAGAAATACTTTCCTCCACTTTTCTTGTACTTATGAGCAAGACTTCAGTCTTTTGCTCCGCCAGTTCTAAACTCATTGAGGAGAACCATTGGCGCAGACCGTTTATGCACTCGTTGCATTTGCTCCGGGGGACATCGAGGTGTTTAGCAACTGCTACCACAATAAGGTCAACTATGCAACTAATCTAATAGCTTTCGGTTGGTGTCTCCTTAGCACCCCATCATAAATTATGTTCCATAAAAGGGGGCCTAGTACCGAGCCTTGCGGTACTTCGCTCGAGATAGAGTAGCTCTTGGTGCCTTCATCTGTATCAAATAAAAGTCGCCTGTTTTCAAAATAATTTATGACAATTTCCATAAGATATTGAGGAACGCGCATATCATACAGAGCCTTAATTATGTTTACCCACTTTGCTGAGTTGAAGGCATTCTTCACATTCAGGGTGATCAGCGCCCA
Source organism: Bactrocera latifrons (assembly GCF_001853355.1). NCBI lineage: Eukaryota > Metazoa > Arthropoda > Insecta > Diptera > Tephritidae > Bactrocera > Bactrocera latifrons. The sequence goes on from NW_017534472.1 coordinate 38,753, forward strand.
ATATTTTTTTGTACCGCCTTTCCATTGCTTGCCAATTACTGCGCATTTTGCGGTGTCAACGACAGTGCAGAAAGTAGTTCGACGCAAACTAATATTATTTTTTATCTTTATTTATTATATAACATAAGATACAACAAAAACTTGTACCATTCTCTCAATATATGTTAAACAGAAAATTATTTAATAGTTTTTTCAAAACACAATATGTGGCAACACTAGTATTTGTCATGACATGTAAAGAAAAACAAAATAAGAGTGAGTTCCATACAAAATTGTGAAACTTTAAAGTGAAATATCTCTAAAACTATTTTTTAATCCTGAGGAGCTCCTCTATCCCTCCATACCATCAAATCGCGGCGCCGGAAGAATCGTAATCGTGCCGGATTACTAACTCCAAGCGGTTTCTTACTATGCTTTCATATACTTTGCCAATAGTATCAAGCATGCATAGAGGTCGATATGCTGAAATTTCCTCCGGAGGCTTTCTTGGTTTATTGAGAAGAACCAAACGCTGGACTTTCCATGGATCGGGAAATATTCCTTCTTTTAAGCATGCATTATACATTTCTGCGAACACTTTTGGTTTCAAAGTCATAGCTTCCTTTAATGCTCCGTTGGGTATGCCATCTAATCCAGGCGCTTTGCTGCATCTAATTTTTCCGATTATGGCCAATATTTCTTCTTCGCCAACTAGCAGCGGTGGCTCTACGACTTCGGTTCTGGACTTAGGATAAGAAATAGTGTGATGTTTCTCATAAAGGATGCGCTTTTGGGTTATTGTGTCTTATTTTTGAATTTAGACATACAAATTTTATATGCTGTTCCCCAGGGGTCTTCGTTTGCTTCCTCACAGAGTTTTTCAAAACACTGCTTTTTACGGCGCCCAATGGCTGATTTTAGAAGCTTCTTCTGACTTTTAAATATTTGTCTGGGACTGCTTTCATTTTTTTCCCGTTGATTACGTTGCAGAGGACGTCTAGCTGAATGGCAGAGCTTTCTAAGTCCAGCTATTTCTTCATTCCACCAATACGCTGGCTTCCGGTTGTTGTGATGTACTGTCCTACGCATGGTTGCATCGCATGCTGTGACCAGTTCTTTTCGCACTGAGGAAACCAAGTGCATGGCGCCTTCGCCTTGTATATTTGCTGAACTCCAGACCATCTCGAAAAGTTAGGCATCAAAATCAAATCCGTCCCTCCGACAAAAGAAACTTCAGCAATAATAGCGATGTGGTCCCTATATGTAAATATGTTCGTCACCGCCCACTTAATGCGCCTGCTAAGAGCGTCATTGGCAAACATGAGGTCGATTATAGAGCCTTTGTTTCCCTTTTGAAAAGGTTCGTAAGGTCCGTTTGGGGGAGGAATTCAAGTATCAAACGCCCACGATGGTTTGTGCGCCTACTACCCCAAGCGGTCGACCACGCATTGAAGTCACCTGCGATTATAATTGGTGATTTGCCTCTCGGTTGTGGGTGGTGAGAAAAGCGATGTGTTGGTGTGTAGTGTGGTAGGTATGATGTGTAGCTGTGGTTGTGTGGATGACATGTTGTGTTGCATTGGGTTGTGTGACCTTTAGTATGTTGTGTGTGGATTTTGTGCGATGAGTGCCTCGAGGATCATATGTGCAGCGTAGCAAAATATCGCACGACCGGATGTCGCATAAACATCCCGGTCCCCCTAGGTGGATAATCGCCTAGAAGTCTTTGCAACCGTTGCAGAGTGCTCACTACGACGTTCAGTCCTGTTGTTTTGCGTTGTGGATTACGATGACCGTAGTTTGGCGCAGGTGGTCGTGAGTGCGCTCCCCTGGTGCGCCTGGAATGGTGCCTTCTTCGGCGCTGGACAGGATCCTCCTGTTGTCTGTGTCTGTTATTTGTGTGGATTGCTGGCGGATTGACTCGGCGGATTGAAATCGATGAAACAGTATATGATGAGGGCGTTGACAGTATTGGCATGACCCGTCGGTTGGGCATTCGAATGTGGTGTGGGAGTCTGCCAAGCAATTCATGCAATGGCGGTGGGCACGGGCGATCTACTGGCGTTGAGCTGGCTTCATGCTTTTGAAGATAGTGCACCTCTTCAGAACGTGGGGTCGATGGCATAAGCTGCATCGTGGAAGCAAATTTTCTTCAAATGGACCTTCATATGTATCCCTAGGTGTTGCAACAGATGATTGCCTTGGCGGACTCAAGACTCTTCGTGACCTTGGTGCGGCGATGGGTGGAGTTGATGCTCTAGGAATAGGAATTGGTTTTAGTTTTGCATGTATCGTTTGTATAATGGTAGTACTTAGGATTAAACGAATTAATTGACGGTTTTGTTTTTATTTTATGCATTTGATTTCGCAGAGTTTCGGTAATCAGTTATTCGGTGGTCGGAAGGAAACACAATTTCACCAACGGTCGACTTAGTATGCCAGTTTGTGTTCTTACATCTACCACTCTAATGTGACCATCTCGTATCCGATGTACCTTTTCAATGCGGCCTATTCGCCATTCGGTTGGGGGAAGGCATTCGTCCTGTATGATGACACATTTGCCTGTACTGGGTTCCTTCTGGACCGTTTTCCACCGATATCTCTTATGGAGATCTTTAAGATAGTCCTCCTTCCATCTGTAGCTGAATTCGTGCATGTAAGCGACTACTCTTAGTGCTCTAGGAAATGAAGAAAATCGGTGGAGAATATCATCCTTTTCTGGAGTGCTATGAAAATTTTCAATTTTGCGACTTTCCGGCGGTGTTATATTACGAGCGGGAGACTTTGGCCAGAATTCTTGTGATTCTGTTAGCCATGTTGGACCATTCCACCAGGGTGTAGTGCTGGTGAGGTGTAGTGGCTTGCAACTTCTTGTCCCAAGATCCGCTGGGTTATCCGCACTTGCAACATGTTGCCATTTTGCTGGGCCAACTAAGTCTAAAATTTGGGATTCGGTTAGATACATAGGTCTTCCAGCAATAGGGTGGTTTTTCTAACCACACTAAAACTATTTCTGAGTCTGATCAAAGATACGTTTTATGATCGCTTAATTTCAGATGGGTTTGAACGATTGAAATTAATTTTGCTAACAGAAGAGCATCATTCAGTTCAAGCCGTGGCAGACTGAGTGTCTTCAAAGAAGCAACTTTGGCTTTGGCTACCAAGAGGTGTGCAGATATTTTGTTATCGTACTTTGTGCGTACGTAAACTGTTGCGCAATAACCCTTTTCAGAGGCATCACAGAAACCGTGTAAGTCTGTGTTAATGTTAGGGGTGAAATTTATCTATCGAGGACTCGAATTTCTGATACAGTATGCAAATTGTACAGGTTTTACCTGTTCATCCCATTCAGTGCCATCTTGCCACATTTCTTGAATGAGGATTTTTGCTTGAATCATTATTGGCGAAAGCCATCCTGCGGGGTCGAAAAGTTTTGCCACCGAGGAAAGTATTTGGCGTTTTGTAATGGCGGACATTGTAGATATTGACTCAATTGTATATGAGAATTGATCTGTTATCGCATTCCATTGAATCCCTAGGGATTTTGTTGTACTGGCCGTTTCAAATTTAAGGAAATTTATATCTAATAAGTCTTCTTTTTTTATGTTTTTATTATTTTGGGATGATTTGATGTAATTTTCTTTAAGGGGAATCCCGCTGAATTTAGTGCTTTGATCACTTGAGATAGTGATTCGCACGCTAACGACAGATTGTGGCTACCTGATAAAATATCATGAACATATGTTTCTCTTTGTAACACAGAAGTTGCTAAGGGTAAATTTCTTTCACACGTTTTTGCTAATTCATGCAGTGTCCTGATCGCTAAGTAGGGTGCGCAATTGATGCCAAAGGTGACGGTTTTAAGTTTGTAGTCGCTGATTGGACTATTACTTGATTTGCGGAAGACTATACGCTGGAAATCTTGGTCATCTTTATGTACTGGAATTTGTCGGTACATTTTCTCTACATCCCCATTAAAAACGTATTTAAACGTGCGCCAATTTAGTATTAGCAGCATGAGATCAGGTTGTAAGGTTGGCCAGTATATAGTACGTCGTTGAGTGATTTACCTGAGCTTGTATATTTTAAGGCATTGAAAACCACTCGTACTTTTGTTGTGAGTTTATCAGGTCGTATTACCCCGTGATGTGGCAGATAAAAAGATAAATATCTACCTTTAGATACTTTTTCATATGGTACAGCTTCTTTCATATGATTGAGGCCTAGATACTCGTCCATCACATTGTCATATGCTGATTTGAGCTCACTTTTCTTTATCAGACTTTTTTCCAAGCTTAATAGTTGCTGGACTGCTGATATTCTAGAGTGACCTAGAGCTATAGAATCTGGGAAAGTGGGTTTGAAAGGGGGTCGGACAACATAATGACCATTTTCGTTTCTTGTTATTGTGGACTTCTAATAGGCTTCGCATGCCTAATCCTCTTCTGAAATTTGAGTAGTCTGAGGTAATTCTTCTACTTCCCAGAATTCTTTGAGTCAATCATTTAAATATTCGTTTGAAATATTTTCAACTTCAGTTGTAAAAGAATTAATTTTTTCTATGACTTGGCCACTTAATATCCACCCAAAGATTGTATTTTGGGCTAACAATTTATTGGATATTTTTTCTATACCTTCAAGAATTATTTCAGGTATTAAGTCACTACCTAATAACAAATCAATTTATGATGGGGTATGGCAGTTGGGATCTCCTAATTTGAGATATGAGCATATTTTCCATTGCTTTTTATTTACTTCACAACTTGGAAGCAAATTTGTGAGTTTCGGTAGAACGATGGCTTGTGCATATACTCTTATATCCTCGGTTGGAGAAACTATGGTGATTGGGCAAATTTTGTTAGAATTTTGTATAATTCATCCGCCATTCCTGAAATTTGGAAATTTGAATTTTTGACAGGCAATCTTAGCCGATTTTGAGCTTAAGGTGATATAAAGGAGCTTTGAGAACCTTGATCTATTAATGCTCTTAATTTGAATAATTCTCATCTATGTTCAATAGCGATGACCGCAGTGGGTAAAAGAATTTTGCTTTCATTTTCTGAATAAAGAGCTCGAATTTTTGCTGCTTTAGAGCAACATGGTTGTTCTTCCCTTTTTTCGGTATTTGAGACTTCGGGATTACCAATTTTGGTTGTAGTGACTAACTCGGTGGTTTTGTGAAAATGATTTTGCTTCATATTTTGAAAATTGATGTCTTCGTTGACAGTACACACTATTAAATTTGCTTTTACAGTCTTTTGTCCCATGAGAATTGGACAGACAGTTGATGCAAAGTTTATGTTGTCGGACAAGATTGTTTCTATCTGAAACAGACATTTTTTTAAACGTCTCGCAAGATCTCCTTTACATATTTCACATAATGTTTGATTTGCCACAAATGTTTGGCTTCTATTAGCGTTCCTATTATATTGTGTATTATTGCTGGCTTGGGGTTTAAAAAAGTTTTTATTCGACTAGATTTGATTATTTTTTGGCTTGACTTTTTTTTTGTCAACTCGCTCAGCTATTTCGTACTGAGTTGTTAAGAAGTCTTTTATTTGATGCCATTTTGGCGATTGCTCCCATCGTAGCAAAGTAGCATCAGGCAGTGTTGCTGCACAAATATTTACTAGGATAGGGTCCCACGATTCTGTGGAAATCTTTTGTGTTTCTAACACAGATAAACAATTAGTCACTGTCGAGTATAGTTTTTGAAACTCTTGGCTGGTTTCTTGTTGAATATTTGGTAAATTCATTAAAATTGTTATTTGGTTGTCTACCAATACTCTTTCATTTTCGTATCTTTCGACCAGTGCTTCCCAAGCCAGATTAAAGTTTTCGTCATTTAAAGCGAAACGCTTGACGATACTGCCGGCTTCCCCGTTTGTTTTGTAGCTGAGATGGTATAGCTTTTGAGCTCGTGAAAGTTTGGGATGGTTAATGTATACGGCAGTGAACATGTCCCAGAGGGACGGCCACTGCTTATAACCTCCGTAAAAACTTTCAGTATCACAAGCTGGCACTTTCAAGAATATACCTGTATCTATTTCAACTTTTTGAGTCGTAACTACTCTCGGAGGAGGATTAGTGGCTCACATGGCTTTAATAAATTTATTTGGCCCAATATCATTGCCTTCGTAATTTCATATTGTTCGAGGCAGTTTTCATATTTAGCTGACGCCGAAGCTTTTGTGTTTTCTGGGAGTTCAGCATCGTCAGTATCTAGTACTGTATCGTATGCTGCCAGAAGGCGTGCCTATATGCTATCTATGCTTTGAATTTTTAAATTTAGAATCGATTCGGTGTTGTCATTAATAGGGGAAGCAGTAAATAGTGTGCATTATCTAACAAAACTGTCACTTTTAGTTATGAACCTTGACACTGTGTTATCTTTCGTTCTTTTTTGTTTGGCTCCCTGCTTTGAGCGTGTAGCTTCTGTAGGCGTGCTTTGTGATTTATCATCATCAGCCATTTTTGGAATTTCCAACAATTGAGGTGTTCTCAGCTTAACCTCTTTAGATTTATCAGATTGCAATTATAAAATTAAATTGGAAGCTTTGAGCTTAAAAATGTTTCGTTTGAAATGTTGCAATTGTAAAATTAGTATTATGAAAAAATTTTTGTAAATATTTCGTTCGAAATACAATTATAAGATTGGTATTGTGAAAAAAAATGTGTAAATATTTATTTATTTGTAAATATAATAAATATCATTATAAATGAAATAGATTATGACTTTTCGAACGCTTATTCACCACATAAATTAATTAATCCTTTGTTTCATATATGTACTCGTTTGTAATTTCTTCTTCTTCTTGATTGGCGTGGACACCGCTTACGCGATTATAGCCGAGTTAACAACAGCGCGCCAGTCGTTTCTTCTTTTCGCTACGTGGCGCCAATTAGATATTCCAAGTGAAGCCAGGTCCTTCTCCACTTGGTCCTTCCAACGGAGTGGAGGTCTTCCTCTTCCTCTGCTTCCCCCGGCGGGTACTGCGTCGAATACTTGCAGAGCTGGAGCGTTTTCGTCCATCCGGACAACATGACCTAGCCAGCGTAGCTGCTGTCTTTTAATTCGCTGAACTATGTCAATGTCGTCGTATACTCATCCGAGGTTGTTGTTACGTTTTCATTGGGGTGGTTTTTTTAAGTGGCGGGTCCCAAACCCAGCGCACAACCCTATGCAGGGAATGTTTCGCCTTCTCACTTTAGCACACCTTCAAACGGATGTTCTTAGGCCACCCAGAGGATACTTGGTCAAGGACCGGAAGTCGTGAGCTGCTTGAGTCATATGTAAAAGAATCGTTTCTGGCCACTCCCACGTGAATGGCGATCAGAAAACTTTCCTCACTTGCGTGAACTTCTACACATGACTCCATCCTCCACTTCTATACATGACTTCATCCTGTAATGTAATTATTTTTATTAAATATGTCTAATTGTGTTTTTTTTTTTTTTTGTTTTCGTTTTATTTTTTACCGTGTATCAAATTAATTTATCTTCGCTTCACTCGCGCCTTATTTGTATATTTGTTTTGTTTTTACTTTCTGTATCATTTAAGAACGCGAAAGGATTGCAGTAATAAGCAAGAATATTTGTATATTTATTTGCTTACGTTTCTATAACTCTTTTTTACAATTGTTGTATATATATATATATTTGTATATATGTTTATAAAAGTATGTCCAATATTGCAAAAATGCTAAATGCACATAAATGTATATGTATACATATATAGGTATCGGTAACCGGTCGATGAGAGCGCGGAAAATAATTATATATGTATATAATGTGTTATATTGATTATAACATTAAAAGTATTTGTTCCCAGGGCAGTACATACATATGTATCAATTGTTTTTATAAGGATTTATTTAGTAAGAGATTGAGTACGGAAAGAGCATGAGCATAAAGGTGAGTGTGATTGCGGTATAAATTTCGGCGGGAGACATGCAGATGTAAAGGTAAATATGTGTACATACATAAATTTCGCTTATTATCTTTTGTGGTTCTCTCTTTCGCCTTTGCTTA
>NW_017534472.1:47012-50108 GCF_001853355.1 Bactrocera latifrons
TATTAATAATGTCTATATATACATATGTATTTGCCTTATATATATTTTTTTTTTTTTGATATGTGCAGCGTAGCAAAATATGTCGCGTAGCAAAGATGTCGCATAAACAGATACGCATAGAAATTCATTGCGTTTAGATGTTTATTCGTGAATGCAAAATTAAATGAATTGTTAATGGAAAAGAGTAATAGCAAAAATAGCAATAATTTGTGTGTGAATATTACAGGTACAATTGGATCGGCCATCTTCAACGTGATGTCGTATCCCTCTTGCCTTTGCCAATAAATGATTGGATATTGTAACGCATCGTATAAACGATGTATCTCGTTTACACGATGCATGATATTGCTTCTTCGTTGAACGACAATGTCTCGTGATTTAGTTGGATCGCCAACAATAATAGCAGCAACATCATTAACGGTGGGTGAATTGATTATTCTCACATGTTCAACTGTTTTGGTTCAATCCGCTCTAATGACAAGTTTGTGCGTATCCGATGGCATTCGTTCCAATGTTGTTTTGAACATATTAACCACAGCATTATTAGCGTGAAAAAATGCTTGCAACTGTTCAATGATTCGTCTCTTTAACTGTTTTGTTCCTGTACATTGCATCGCACATTCAGCTTCTCCACCATCGACGAAATGAAATATATTTGCAGAAATTGATACGCTTCATCTGGTCTTGGCACCATTGAACCATGCAACTTAACGGCAGCAGCCACCCAGACACTTTACGACGAATATAAACAAATTGTGTCTTCCCACAGTATTACTGCGTGGTCAGCAGAATACTTTAATTAAGAATAAGAAATTAATATATCATTTGTTTTGATAATGAGAATAATTGGAAAGTCAATGCTCTGCCATTTCATCACTTAGTGTAATGCCAAAGCATCTTTAGTAATAAGCTATTACATATAGAATTGTAAGATTATAAATAGAAGAGAATTAACAAATAAAGCCAGAAGGTATTCAGAAGTTATTYKGAAGGTGACTAGCGAGCACCGGAGTACCGACTCAAAAACCAAACACGTTGTTTCATTTCCACCGCGCGTAGCGGAGAAACATTTTTTTTATACTTCCCACGCAAGGAAGTTTATTGGCGCCCAACGATAAGGGCTCGTGTCAGTCGCATAAAGGGAGAGGAATGTATCCCTAGGGCCGGAACGGTCGCGACTAGTGAGCTCGAGAACCACAAAAATGTACATAAACCTCGTGCGAGAGGTTGTACAAATGCGAATAACGCATTAAAAATTTAAAAGAAAAAAAAAAAAAAAAAAAAAAAAAAAAAAAAACAAGTATCCCAAAAATAGGGAGAAAAGTTAAAACACAAACAAAAACTGAAACTGAAATGAAATGCCAGTGAAAACTCCGCACCAAAAGCAATAAAGCAACAAAGTGACAAAGACAAAAATAAAGGAAAAAAAAAATCATTAGGCATTGCACGCCAAGCAGCGGCGTAGCCATCGAGGAAAGAGAAGCAGCAAGCAACAAGAACATAAAGTTAGTTCGGCGTAGCCGTCGAGGGAATCTAAAGGACGAAAAAATTCATCAAGAGAAACAGCCGTAGCAACACAAGTTTCTGCTAGTAAGTAAAAGATATATTAAAAGGAAAATAATCCCACTAATATTAAATATGAAAAATTATTTAATCTTGCCACTCACATTTATCCATGTTAAAAAAGAATAATAAAAAATACAACATATATTATATTACTCAAGTATATAGAAAATATATTACATTATCCAAAAATCTTAAATGAAGGCTCGACCAGCCAAATAATAAAATATTTTGAAACCGCGATTCACCACCGCAAGGGGGACCCTCCGGTTTGTAACAAAAACTCAATTCTGCGAATCTGAACTCCAGACCCTCCAGAATAAAAGAGTCTCCTTTCCTAGAAACGATCAAAAAACAATAATTATAAAAAAAACAAAAAAAAAAATTATGGATACTATAACGGACTATAACGAAATAGACAGGAATAGTAAGAAAYCTTGAAAGATTTGTTTTAAATGGGAAATAATACAAGCGCTCCAAAATACGAAAGGTTGCATTACTGCTATTATTGTAAAGGCAATCATAAATTTGAAAGTTGTCCATATTTAAAGGGAAATAAAGGAAAAATTAGTTAATGAAAAATGGCTTTAAGTAGCGAAAATGAGACTTAAGTCGCAAGGCTAATTGCCGCAACAAACGCATCTCTCAGCATAGAAATATCTGAAATGCGCAGGCAAATAGAAGATTTAACAAAATCTACAACAATAACTGATTATAAACCTGAAGTAATAAATTCAGAGATTCGCTGTGACGAATCCGTAGAAGTAATAAAATCTTTACCAGAATTTGGGGGAAAACAGAACAAATATGTTAGCTGGAGGGAATCAGCTAACAATGCAATGAACTTATACGTAAGAGGCAGCCATATTATGAAATAAAATTACTCACGATGCTAATGACATTTTGTTCAACCACGGAACAGTTTTAAATTTTGATGCTATTCTAGCACAATTAAATTTCGCTTACGCCGATAAGCGGCCAGCTCACATAATTGAGCAAGAAATGAGTATTCTGCGCCAAGGCAATTACTCCATAATTGAATATTATAATAAGGTTAATGAGAAATTAACCTTGTTAATAAACAAAACCATAATGACTTACGGATCAGATAGTGCCGTAACTAAAGAATTTAATGCCAAAAATATTCGAGACGCCTTACGCACATTCATAACGAGGCTAAACGGAAACTTAGCAAACATATTATTTTCACTATCGCCAAGCGATTTACCAAATGCTTTGGAAAACTACAAGAATTAGAATCCAACAATATGCGAGCGACCTTCGCATTACAATTTGGAAAAAATCAAAACTTTTCAAATAACAGACAACATACCTTTAATAACAACAGATTCAATAACGGTAATTTCAATAATAATTTAGGATTCCAACAAGTCCAGCCACAAAGGAATTACAACCAAAGAATGGGTTATCAGAATAACCAACCACAACCTACACCAATGGATGTCGATWCAAGCATCCATACACGCAACCGTATGTTGCAAAAGCCAACAACCTTTAACCAAAACAATTTAG
>NW_017534473.1:0-5336 GCF_001853355.1 Bactrocera latifrons
ACAAACAACTCATACATACATACATACAAGTGAAGCTACTAAAAAAGCGTATTAAAATATTCTACGTGTCAGTACCACTTAAAAAGTTACAAACATACATACATACATATATACATACATACAAGTGAAGCTAATAAAAGCGTATTAAAAATAAAAACAAATGAAGGTATCTAAGAAAATTGTAGGTAGGAGACTAGTAAGGAATGAGAGGTACAGGACTATCCGCGCAGTAACACGTCGATCATTTGTTCGTCTTGCATTTAATTACGAACCAGACATCAATTACTCGGCTGATTCTAAAGTCACTATTGGTGCGATGGACAAAATATGCAATTATTGTCAGGCGTTAAAATTTCACAATGAAACACCCGGCATGTGTTGCGCTTCGGGAAAAGTTGTATTGCCACCACTCCCTACTCCACCTGAACCTTTGAAATCCCTTCTTTCGGGCATTTGAAATGAATCAAAATATTTTTGCGTAAGACACGAAAATTCAGTTCGTGCTTCCAAATGCACTTCAGTACCCACTGATATTCTGGCAAGGATAAGATGGATATCATATCAACATTAAACAGTGTGATCCAGTCAATGGTAATGAATTAAATAAAAAAGTTAGTTCAATGAACTACTATTCGTATCGATTAATGACACTGGTTTACAGCAAAAATGTTCCATGAACGCCACTATCCAATTTGTATGTGGAATCGCTCGCTGATTTCGAAAATCGAATAATTTTTTTTTTTTTTTGTACGGATCCATTTTTGAGATATTTGCAATTTACCGTTATTCGACCAAAAAAAGGTGTCTTCATTTAATCATGTATATCTAACCGCTTGGCACAGTGAACAGCATCAGCAATATCTCGGCAACGTTGGGACGAGTTGGCACTTTATAACCTTAAGTGTCCCCCATCAAGATGGATTGTGGGAGGCTGCCGTGAAGTCCGCGAAAAGACATCTGGTTGGTGTCATCGGTAATCAGGCGATGTGGCATTCACAGTTACAAACGCTAGCGACACGAATTGAAGCTTGTTTGAATTCGCGTCGACTTATACCGCTGACTGATGACTCTGAAGACAAATATGCGTTAACATCTGGAGACTTCCCCATTGGCGGCCCACATATCGCAGTTGCAGAACTGACCGTGGCGGAAATTCCATCTAACCGACTAAAGCGCTTGTGTGGTTACGACGAATCCATCAACACTTCTGGGATCGGTGGAGTGAAGAGTATTTGGCGACTCTACAATCACTAAGTAAGTGGCGTAAGCGTACCAAAAATATTCATGTGGGAGATATTGGGCTAGTCAGACATGAAAACCTCCACCAACACATTAGCGACTGGGTCGTGTAACAGAGTACATCCTGGCAGTGATGTCCTTGTTCGAAACTCAACCTTGATGACTTCTAATGGCGTGTACACCCGGGCAGTGCAAAAACTGTGCTTACTTCTACAACCGTCGATTTCGAAGCAGTTGCTTCGACCGGGCAGGATGTCTAAGATTTATTTTAAATTTATTATATCATTTCACACGATGCAGAATGTGTGTTGTTCCTCAATTACCTAGTATTCCTTACTTCTATTGTTTCGTTTAACTATTGTATTACTATCGCTGTAAAGACATCTTCTACTTTGGATTGCCGTAATAAACAGACGTGTCTTAGTCCTGTGATTGATTTAATCATTAACAGAAATGAAGACTCACATGAAGTCCTACCATATACCACGGTACAAGCTACCATTAGAACGAAATCCGAAGATCCTATTTGGACCAATCAATATCCGTACCCTATATCGGATAGCGATTTCATTAACAAAGAAATTAACAAGCTTATAGAAAATGAAATAATTCAACCCAGCAAGTGTCCGTATAACTCTCCCATTTGGACAGTCCCAAAGAAAGGTACCGATGAACAAGGGAAACCTAAGCGAAGAATGGTCGTAGACTTTCAGAAACTAAACACTCAAACTGTTACAGATAGACACGCCATACCTGATGTGGCTATGACCATACAGAATTTAGGAAACGCAAAAGTTTTTTCAATTCTAGACTTAGAGTCCGGCTTCCATCAGATCCATATTAATAAATAAGACGGGGAAAAGCGGCTTTTAGTGTAAATGGAGGTAAGTAGGAACTCCTTCGTATGCCGTTCGGCCTGAAAAATTACCCATCTATTTTTTAAAGATGCGTGGACGATATCCTTAGACCACATATCCGGAAGTTCGCGCACGTCTATATAGACGATGTTCTCATTTATTCTTCCTCTCCTGAAGAACATATCGAACATATCCGCATAATTATAAATGCGCTTCACCAAGCCAATATGAAAATCTCTAAGGAGAAATATCACTTTTTCAAAAACTCTGTGAAATACTTAGGGCATATAATTAAATTCAACAAGAACATATCATACAAGATACACGCAGACGTGCTCTAAAAAAAAGTATGAGACTGCGAAATCTGCCCCACAAAAAAGTATGAACGCCAACCAAATAAACAACCAATAGGATCAGCACCGATACCGAACAAAGTAGGCGAATACATGCACAGTAATACATACAGACTTATTTTTTACTTATTTTTTATGAGCAATAATATGTACATTAGTTCAACCGAAAAATACTCCAAATTCTGCCATTTGAGACAAATAGCATCAAAGAAAGACACATACAAATATGCCCAAACGCAAAGTTTGTAATGACTGATAACGAGTCAACATTTACTGGCATATGTGCACAACAAATATACAAGCGAAGCAAGCAAATAACGCATACCAAAACTCCAACCTATCATTCGACAACAAACGGTCAAGTTGAAAGAACGCATAGCACAATTATCGAACTCGCAAAAGTATTAGCGCATCAACACAGTTCGCCTCCTGACGAACAGATATTTGAAGCAGTCCGACAATACAACAAAACAATCAATTCGGTAACCACCCACCAACCCGAGGATGTGTTTTTCAATCAAGGGGAATATCCTGAACCAACAGAGAGTTTTGCAATATCACAACCGCAATCGGAAATAGCTCAAATACAAAGCAGGAGAGGTAATATATTCAAAAACGCATAGACGAAACGAAAACGGAAAAAAATACGCGAAACATATAGTAAAAAAAGAGGACCAATAAAAAAGTAATTATCCATAAAGACAATATCAGAGCAAAAGCATGTACGGAATAGTATTTACTTAATTACTTTTTTCTATCGCACTTTGCGACAATATTATAGATTTAAGCMATAGGAAATATGTACTAATAGAAACTGATCCTGTTAACATTTATCAGGATACAGCTTTCTTGTATCACATATCCAATCTCTCAAAAATATTGGCGCCATACGAAAGTATAATGAAATCATCATTCAATCTAGAAGACCAACCCCAAACTCAAATTTTAGTAAATAAAATCGAAACTCTGAAAACTCACCTAATTCCCAATATTTAAAGACCCAAAAATCACTTAACTTTCTTCGTTCCATGTCAAAATTCCTCACTGGCACACCAGACCACGATGACCTTGTGGAAATCCAAACTTCACTTAATTTGATAATAGAAAATAATAATAAGCAAAAATTAATTAATTCACTGTTCGAAAGAATACTCGAAAGCCTTGATACCAAAGCAATAACCGAAAGCATTGTTATATCAGGGGGGTTACTCTGTAATGCGATACGAATATGAAAATGTTCGCATCTTCAATTTTGGTACTCTGTAATTCGACAATCGCAGTAAATTTTGAAATTTTCGAATTTAGTTTTTCCCTTTCGCATTCAGTTTTTCCCTTTCGCATTGGCGGTACTCTGCTTTGCTAAAGCAATTGTCAAACATGCGTTATATTCGTAATTTTTGTGCTACAAGTATAAAGAAGTCGCWTTGCTTGAAAATGWAAGTTTCMAATATAAATTAGTTGTTTTAATTGCTACTAAAATATATAACGTCGTGCATATGAACTATTTTGCACAAATTTACAGGGAAGAACCGAAAATAAAACAACAAACTCAACCAAAGCAATTCGAAATTCTCGTGGATTTCATGAAGGCGCATCCCGATTTATCGAAAGGATCACTAAAAACACCAGACGCCAAAAGTACCTCCAATAATTTATGGAAAAATTGAGTTTCYCATTTAAACGCAGCTGGGCCACCATTGCGCGACATTGGGGGGTGGAAAAAGGTAATTCCAATAATTGCACAGATAAATTATAAATTTGATTAAATGTAATCAATTAAAGGTTTGGGCAGACTATAAGATTCACTTAAAGGCAAAAATGCGACGAAACAAAAATAATATTTCGGGAACTGGAGGTGGTCCCTCACTTTCCATACCCTTATCACAGTTAGAGCATCAAGTGAGTGAGTTATTGTCAATGGAGGAATCAATAATGGAATGAGTGGTACCTTGTCATTCGGTGCAGCTACAAGCAGCATGTCGGAGGTAAATGCAGACCCTACCGAAACAAATACACAAAACAGTGTACTACCACAATGTTCCAAAGTGGCATGCACACCTCACAAAAAAACAGCAGACTCCTCTTAATATACAAGAAAATGAACTACCACAATGTTCAATGACGTACCCACCGCGCAAAAAGCAGCAGACTCTGCTTGAACAACAAATCSAAAACCAAATTATATTCCACAATAGCTCGATTAAAGTGTTAAACGATATAAATTTTAATATAAAAAACATTTTTAAAACATTGAAAAAAAGAAATAAATTAGAAAAACGGAGACTAACCTTTGAAAAGGAAAAATTTCTATATAAACAAAAATTGAGAAACTGGAAAATGTAAGTTAAATAACTACATAACTGCGATAAGTAGAATTAAAAACTACAAATTTAATTTGTAATTATTTAAATTTAATTCTCCTTATTACAATGAAATAAAAGACTGGACTTATTAATTTGAAAATAGTTCGTTTTAATTAAGTTGAGTTACGAGCATTTATCATATTTGTTTTAATATCGTCCCTAATGTTTCTAGCAATAGTAATAAAATTACCACTGTTAGGTAAATCTATATTACTGGTGGGAAATTCTTCTGGCTCAAGTGTAATATTAATTGGTACTTCTACCTTGTACAAAATGCATATATTGTATAGAGCGCAGCATACGTTCAAAATTTTAACGACTTTTTCAGGCGCGTAATGTAGCTCTCTTGCAGATAACAGGCATCGAAATCTCCCTTTCAATACACCAAACACGCGTTCAATTAATGATCGGCCTTTTGTAAACTGTTGGTTGAAATAGAGTTCATCAGAACGTTCTGGCGCATTCCTATATGGTGTTAGCAGCCAAGGTTCAAGAGGATATCCGGAGTCTCCTATAATAATAAT
>NW_017534473.1:6606-18919 GCF_001853355.1 Bactrocera latifrons
AAAAAAAACAAAGGTGAACAACATTGTTAGTGATGCGTAAGCAATACAGAGTATCAATTGCCTATCGCATCGCATTGGGCTTTCGAATCGCATTGTCTTTCACATCGCTTTTATCAATAAAGGCACTCATTTCGGCGCAGAAATATTATAAAATTGTTTTCTTAAACTCATATCACGACTACGATATTAACTCCAGAGACAATAAATTATGCATCCGAGATGATATGAGAGTGGTTTTTGGGAGCTGGTGTGAAAATTGGACGATGGGCGTGGCACCACTGACTTTTTGGTGAAATCCTATATCTCGGTACCCGACCAAATGATTTCGACAAAATTTAGTAAGTCTTCTCACATTCTTATGCCACAGTGTGAAAATGACGAAATCGGAGTACAACTACGCCTACTTCCTATAAAGAATCATTTTAAATTCTACTTGGTTCGTTCAGTTTCCAGTACACAAATCAAAAAGCAATTAATATAAAGGGATAACCCTTTGAACAAAAAGAGATTTAGTGTGTGCCACCTTAYGACCAACAATTTTTTAAATCCAATAAGAACTGTTCACGCCACTTCGTACCGAATATTTAGACCTCAATCCCATAATTGGCTTTCGATGGAAAATGACAGTCAATGCGTGATATATATAACAGAAATTATGGGTTGAATCGAACCAATACTTTTCATAGCCCCCATATACCTAATATAAGAAGTTTTTAAGTTTGTGGTGACTTTGTGGTGACTTTGTACTGCATATATCGGCCAATATGTGAGTTATCCCAATGAAAATAAGGGATCGTGTTTTATTCATAAAAGTTTATCGTTGTGCCTAAAATAGCTAAAGTTGAGCGAAAACTTGGCCCAACCCCTATATCACTAATATCAGGATTTTTGAACATCCTGCTGACTTTACTATATATTATTGGTTTTACACCTTAAACTATTTCCCGTGCTTTGATTCTTGAAAGTTGCACGGGTATAAAATGTTCGGTTGCACCCGACTTAGTTGTCCGTCGAAGGCGATTTTCTGGAGCTTTGGGTAATGGAGGATCTGGAAGAAAATTGAGTGGTCTTCCGATCAGAAAGTCACCCGGTGTTAGAGCTACCCTTCCTTCTGGATCATCGTTGAGAGCTATCAGTGGTCTCGAATTTAGACACGCTTCGATACCAGTCAGGAGAGTAGACAATTCAGTGYGACGCATCGTCTGATTGCCCATGACCCTCAGCAGGTCCTTTTTAGCTGAACGAACTGCTGTCTCCCATAGACCACCGTGATGAGGGGMGGAAGGTGTTATGAACTTCCAACATGTACTTTAAATCTTCTTGCATTTGACGATTGGCCCCTACAAATTGAGTCCCATTATCACTGTATAAGGTGGTACAGGGGTATCTGCATCGACTTATGAAACGATCGTAAACATCTATAAATCAAGTCCTCTGCCAGCTCAATGTGTACCGCTCGTGACGCCATGCAAATAAATATGGCAGCATAAGTTTTTGTAGTCGGGGTGGCGCGATGCGTTCCCACACAATCATGCAATGGCCCGCAGTAATCGAAGCCACTACGAGAGAATGGTGGAGCCACAAGTACACGCTCTTTCGGGAGCGAAGCCATTTGTTGACGTTGTATAATTTGAACATGCCTACGACAAGTAGTGCAAGCCCAGATGAAAGACTTTACTTGCGCCCGTGCGCCTATAAGCCAGAAACGTTGTCTAAGGAACTGAAGCATTTGTTGTATYCCACCATGTAAGCAACGTGTATGAGCATCAGCGACTAGTAAATAAGCCAGAGCCCCGGAGCCGCGGAATTATAATTTGATGTCGCTGATCTTGACTTAAGTTGGAGTTTGTGAGTCGACCACCTACTCTCAGTATGCCGTCTGCATCCAAGAAAGGATTGAGTGCTAAGATTTCACTACGACCCGSAATTCTGGAATGCAATGCAAGAGCCTTAATTTCTTGTTTAAAATGATTACCTTGTACTTGTCGAACATGCAGAAGTAAAGCCCAGTGCTGGTCTRCGACAGAAACCATATCGTTCCTGTAACCACGGTATTTGGGTAACCAGCGCCTTAACCAAACAGTGGTGTTAAGTAGACGACTCAATTTGCTAAATTTCTCTATGAGAGGTATCCCGTTGTCTTTCGTGGATGTCATAATCCACTGGTAATTAGTTCTGGAAACGAAAATGGAGACCACCCGGGATTCAGCAATTGAGAGGTGCTCCTCCTCCACAGTTAACGAAGGTAGACACATTTGCTCCACGCCTTGGTGAGTGCACATCGGTCCGGTCCACCAAAGATGATGATCGGCTAAGGCGGCGGGAGATAGACCTCTGCTTGCCTAGGCTTGACGTACGTTGTCCATCGCCTTGGTTAGAAGATGAGCACCAAATAGTTCGAGGCGTGGTATCGTCACATCCTTAATTGGTGCTATCTGCGTCTTCGCTGAAACAAGAACATATATGACTGCTGCATATGCTTTACCACTAGCATCGAAAAAGCCGTGTAAATGCACCGAAGAGCCCACTCGTATACCTAGCCAATGAGGAACACGAAGTCGTGTAATATCTTGTAAACTGTTGCGGAATATCACCCATGAGTTGAGTAGCTCTGGAGGAAGTTCAGCCCAGTAAAGACCCTATACCTTTGTTGTTGAGTTGTTCAACTCTAGTTCTGATGCAGAAACTGTTGTACCAGTTATCGCAGATAATACGTGTATAGAATTGGAATTCCACTTTCCCAATATGAATTGTCCTTGTTTCAAAATAGTCGCTACATCTTGAGCACGGGTAATAGCARGTTCATCGCTGTYGACGCTATCCAAATAGTCATCAACATAGAAATTATAAAGTATGCTATGATGCGCTGCGGCAGCTTGGCTTGGGTCACAGATGACTTCATAATTGTCATTCGCACATTGACGCAGTGCGCGTATTGCGTTGAATGGACTACACGCCATTCCATAAGTTACCGTCTTCAATTCGTACACTTGAAGGGGTTCATTTGGCGATTCACGCCAAAGTATTTGCTGCCATTTACGATGTCGTCTATCTAACAGTATTTGTCGGAACATATTCTGTATGTCTGCAGTGATGGCTACCTTGCATTTGCGAAATATGTCGACAATATTGGCATGTAGTTGTGGTCCAGAACACTGTGTATCGTTTAAGGATGTCCCATTCGATGTCTTCGCGGAAGCGTTGAAAACTACGCGAAACTTTGTGGTTACCGCATGATRAGGTATGAAGTAACCATTTTCTTTGTTGGTGAAAGYTTGCTTGCTAACCTCCATGTGATCGAGAGCAATGTATTCTCGCATAAATGCAATGTACTGCTCACGAAGACATGGGTCGTTCATCAACCGCCGCTCGAGTTGTAGAAACTGGCAGACTGCCGATTGATGTGATTCTCCAAGAGCAGGAGCATCTGGTCGAAATAATATTTGCACCTGGTACCTGCCGTCTGAGGTGCGGGTAACTGTGTCATTGAAGATCGTTTCACAGTCATCGACGTGAATTTCGGAAGATGGTATGGGCTCTTCGAGTTCCCAGAAGCTTCTAAGTAACGTGTTTAGTTGTTCGTTGACGCATTTCGCAGTAAAAGATGTGTGTAAAGTGGAGTGAGCAGAACTTGTCACTGAATGAGACCCATTAATACGTCTTCACCAAGTAGCAGATCCACCGAACTTGGAGTGGCAAAAGTTGGGTCAGCTAGCGGCAAATCCTTTAAATGGCTCCAAGCTTCTGCGTCTATATGCGTAYCTGGCGTTACTGAGGTTATTGTCGGCACGACATAAGCCTCGAGTTTGAAGTTAATGTTGTTGTCAAAGGCAGACTGCATCTGTACTGTTATGTGACCTTTACTGTAGACCGCAGCGCTAGAACCAATTCCTTCAATTCGTATCTCCCCTGGATGCCTACGAAGACACGTACGTTTTGTAGTAGCATCGGTAATCAGACTCACCTGAGAGCCCAGGTCGCAGAGAGCACGACACGTGAATTGTTCTCCATTGGGATCAGTCAGGACGCCATTCGCAGTCGCCAGTAAAATGGTCCGGTCTCCATTAATGAGAAATGACCGGACCTTCCTCAAATGTCACTGTTGTCGTGGGTATACCCTTGGCACCTGTGTTGAAGGTGTGTCTATGGGTATATTCTGATCGGTTCTGTGACTGTTAGTGTCTTCCTCCATAGTCGGTGAATTGTTCGCAACGTTGCCTTTGCAGAGCATAGTATGATGACGATTATGGCACCTTAAGCAATCCCGCGATGTACAATCACGAGATCCATGATCACGTCCAAGGCAGTTGAAATATAACGAAAGCCGTTTAACTGTATCCCACCGTTCCGGTATGGAAAGATTAACGAACCGTTGACACTTGTGTATTCGGTGTCCGTTAGAGCAAAGTTGGCAAACAACCGTAACCCCTTTCACTGAATGTAACGGCTGAGATGAGTTTACCATTGCCACGTTAGCCTTAAAGGGACGGTTTGGTCTCTGCTGAATAGTTGTTGTACGGTTCGTAGCTCCAAATTGTTGGCACGCTTCTYAATAAATGTCAAAAAGTCCTGATACATTGGGATGTTGTTCGTCTGAAGGCTCATCCCCCACTCATACCTGGTGATTGTGGGCAATTTAGGTAACAGAAGTGGCACCAAGAGGGCGTCCCAATGCCTTACCGGAAGACCCATAACACTTAAAGCTCGCATCACATTTTGGACGGTGTCAACTAGTCGTAGCAAGCCCTTCTGGGGTTCGGTGGGTTGGTTAGGCAAATTCAGAATACACTGCACGTGGGATTCCACTAACAAGCGTGGATTATCAAACCGCCGTTTAATCTCCTGCCACATGTCCTCATAGCCGCCTGTTTAAAGTCCACCGACCAATAGAACGCTATCTGCATTGACATGTTGGCGTAACTTGCTTAATTTATAACTGGAATCCAGATCCTTACGATTGTGAACTAGTGCCTCGAACAAATCTCTGAAAGGCAGCCAATTCGCTGGGTCACCATTGAAAACAGGAATCTTAATTGGATCTAATCGCATGTCCAATTGATTCGCCACACAAGTACCACCTTCACCAGCGCCACATATACGACGTAGTCGAATACATATTTATGTGTACAGCAACTCCGTAGCAGCCAAGAAGTCGTCATATGTGGTCAATTCGCTGGCTTRTGCTGAAGACACGAGGTCCGTATGATACGCCATAAACATTTCAAAATGTTTGCCCAACTGTCCACGAATCACATCGCACTCAATGCTGTCCGGATCGTAATTAGCTGCTTCAGTCATTTCGCCAATGCGCACAATTTCGGCATGCGCTGTAGTACGTAGATTCAAACTAGCCATCATAAAAATCTTGACATTGGAACAGGAACGAAAAGTTCCTCACAGGAGGCACCAAAAAGATGCACAAAAGTTGTCCTAAAAAGTTGTCCGTCAATTAAAAAAGCACGTCTGGATCGTTAAAATGTCTATCACGAAATAGGCTGTTTCTTTATTCAATACCTCCTTAAATATACATATGTATAACGGATTGTAGCATCACGCCACATGATACATATGCACATACTTATATGTATCAGTCTCTGACCATCTCTCGCTCTGGACAGATATCTTTTTCGCTTACAAATGTTCGTCTTTTTTTTTTTTTGTTTTACAAAACCGAAGTGCCTTAATTACTACTGTGCACTGTGCACACAATAAAATACTATTTTCTCAGATAATAAACTTATAGTGCCACATATAGAGTTCGTGACATAAAAAAGACAGSCCTCCGAGTGCCTCCAGATGTTTAGCCGGGGTTTACCCCCCAACAACAACAATGCTCGACCAACCAATTTTACCGCCGGCCGGGAAAAATAATGCCCAACCATTAATTGTTTTTGACCACATAAAAACAATTCAACAAAAAACATGTGGCCCTAAGTATTTGGTTATGTGCAGAAAATTGAGTAACGATACACTCGCAAATGTGTCGCCTTTGTTAATTAAAAAGGTAATCGATTATACCTCCGGTAGTGAGGTTGAAACTTGCAAAAAAACTCAGAAATGGTAACATATTAATTAAAACTAAAAACTACAATCAAGCCGAAAAATTAGTGAAATTAGTGTAACTCTCACCCACTATACACATTGAAATCGTCGAGCACACTTCGCTTAACTCAACTAAAGGTGTCATCTACTCCAACGAAGAAGAAATCCTCGATGAATTGAGAAACCAAAACKTAACAGAAGTGAAGAAAATACTTAAAAAGGAAAACAACGACTCACTGAAGGAGACTGGTCTAATTATACTCACTTTCTCTTCAATATCTCTGCCAACTGAAATGTTAATAGGGTACGAAAAAATCAAAATGCGACCTTACATTCCACTTCCACTAAGGTGTAAAAGGTGTCAACGATATGGACACAGAGAAAAAATATGAAAAAATGACAAAATATGCCCTAACTGTGCTAACGAATTTCATACCAGTGAAGAGAACGAAGAATATGTAAACATAAAGAACTGCGTCAACTTCAAACTTCAAACAAAATGAAAGCTAAACTGAAATTACAGCACTCTGCAACTCGCAATTCCAAATCACCAAAAACCAACCAAACACGAGCTCGACGATTCATTTGAATCTGCAACAATAGAACTACAACATGAGGAAGTCCTATAGATATGTATGTATTACGCTAAGCTATTATTGTGTTCTTTCTAAGAAAACAATTTATTACTCAATATCACCATTTATATTAACCCCCCTACCTAAATTGATCACAAATACCCAAAGAGTAGTCATATTACACATAACATCAAACTCCTTTAAATGGAAAACACACTTCAACCTTTCTCTTCTAGTAGCATACAGTAACAATCAAACCTATCTCCATTTACCAGTAGCCAGCACATACCCACACATCTCCAACAGCACCTACCATCCTCCCACCACACAACGCAAACTCTTAAGCTACTCTTCCAATGACTTTTAAAATGATGCAATGGAACATCAACGGCTACGTTAATCACTAAAACGAACTTCTCATATTAATTAAGCAATACTAATACTTAATCACTTACAAGAAACTTACCCCTATACCACACATAACATTCCAACTCCCGTCAACTATACTAGGCTTAACAAAAWTCAAGCAACAACAGCTTACGGAGGAGTTGCACTTCTAATACATAAACAAATACAATATGAACCCCTGAACACCAATACACAATTCGAAACAATAACTGCCATAATTCACTCTAAAATAAAATTTATCATTAACTCTACCTACATATCCCATGCCACCAGACTGACGTCATCACTGTTGCTGGAAGCTTTTGAACCCACCCGTTTACTTACTGGAGACTTCAACAGTTGGCACATAAAAGGGGGATCTTCCCGTAATAATGCCAAAGGGAACTTGATTTCAAAGTTCTTAGATAACTCTCATTACACCCTACTCAATGACGGCACTGCCACTCACTTCAACACACACAACACCTTATGGTATAATCGACCTCACCTTTTGTTCACCTCCACTAGCTATCGACGCTAAATGGAAAGTAAATGACTACCTCATGGGGAGGGATCATTTTCCCATTATAACAACTCTATTTCCCACATATAATTTCACGTTCAACCCCATTAAACCGAAATTCTTAACTAAGCTTGCCAACTGGGGGAGTTATTATGAGATTTCAGACCAACTTGCTAGAGGAATAGAAGYAAGTGAAAACATCAACAAAGAAGCCGCAAATATGCAAAGAATAATATTAAGAAGCGCGCACCTACCCATTCCCCAATCATCAGTTCGACATTTAGAGAAATCTGTCCCTTGGTGGAATAAAAATCTAGAGATCTTAAAGATACAAAAGAACAAGCTTTGGATTAAGCTGAAGCGGTCTATTACGAAGCTACAAAAAAGCTGCAGCCAAACTAAAAAGGGAAATAAAAATCACCAAAAGTACTTCTATATCCACATTCACATCCGCTATCAAGCCCACCACCCCTTCCAGAACAGTGTGGTCAAATATAAGGCGTTTCTGTGGCCTCAAATCTCAGACGGGTATACATTGCATAAGCTCTGGAAACTCCACTATCACAGACGATTTCGAAATTAGTAATTCCTTTTGTCAGCACTGGACCACACAATCACACGACTCAAAATTTCCGCAACAGTACAAATTAAAGAAAACATCATTTACTCTAGCGTAGCCGAATTTAGTCCTAACGAAAAGGCTAAAATAATTGAGAAACCCATATCAAATATTGAATTGCATATCGCACTAAAAAAAGCAAACGGTTCTTCCCCAGGCTTTGACCGAATCACTTATGACATGGTTCAGCACCTCTCTCCAAGTGCAAAATCAAGGCTTACTTCTTTTTACAACAAAACTCCAATACTTAAACCAAAGGCAGACAAAACCAGCATACAATCATACCGGCCTATATCTTTGAACCCTGTGTGCGCGAAGATTTTGTACAGAATTATAGCTAATAGACTATGGTGGTTTGTTAATTCAAACAAGCAACTCAATAGCCATCAAATGGGATTCAGAAAAGGGAGATCTGTTACTGACAGCCTAATTTACTTAGACTACATGATAACAGATTATCTCTCAGAAAAAAAGCATATCKCGATAATATCGCTTCACTTTGCAAAAGCCTTCGATAGAGTAGGAATACACTCCGTAATAGATCAGCTTCTAGAATGGAAGATCAGTAAGAAAATAATAAGGTATATTACAAATTTTATGAGAAATAGGYAAATCAAAGTTAAAGTCAATTTCAAACACTCCAGCACATTAAATCTTTACAACGGAATCCCACAAGGATCCCCTCTCTGTATTACTATTTTTAATCGCCTACAATAAACTTGCTAACATATTATCAATACGCAGTGTTTAATAATTGTTTTTAGCCACCACTTACCTCGGCGCTAGGTCCTTCCGCACAAATTATTTAATAATCGAATGTGATAAAAAAACRGCCTGTTCACCCTCAACTAATTAACAGCAAAACACAGTACGTTTGGGGTTTTTCCTTTTTTTTTTTTGTTTTATTATCTTTTATTCACTGGCAGTGTAGAGTTGTGGTGTGATGTCAGCATGTGTGGTATATTCGTGTGTAGTAGTATGTGGTGTCTTCATGTGGAATGTCTGCATGTGTGCTGTCTTCATTTCTGGATTACGTTAGTGTGGTGTGTTGTCGTGTGGTTGTTCAGTGTCGGATGTATAGAGGGGAGAGCTAACTCATCTAGCCATCCCGACCCCCCTAGCCTAGCAGTCGCTGTAATTGCTGCAACGTGGCAACAACGCTGCTTGGACCAGTGGAGCGACGGTTTGTTGTATGGTGTTGCCGGCGCCGCGGGGATGCTTCATTTCGCCTTGCTCTGGACGATGGAGGAGCATCTAGCCTTCGGTGCCGACTGGGCTGTTGTGACCGGTTCACGGCAAGTTGTCGCGCTACAAGCCGTTTTGGGGTCCGATGCAGCATGGTGTGGTGCGACCTATTGCACAGTTGGCATAGGGTCACTGATGTGCACTCCTGTGTGGTGTGTACCGTTGCCAAGCAGTTCAGGCAGTGCCCATGAGCTTGAGCAACCTTCTGCCGTTGCATGGGCTGCATGCTGCGGAAAATGCTACAATGTTGTAGCCGGTGTGGGCGCCGACATAGGGGACATCGGCTGCGCTGAGGTTCTGCTATGGGTGTTGAGGACGGTGGTAGTGGTCGCGTGCCACTACGAGGAGCGGTAGCATTGGCGATTGCCGCTGGCGTTCGAGGCGTTGGAGTTGCCACAGGGCGTGGCACGGTTATGGTTGACCTTACGTTGGCACAGTTGGCATATCCACATCCATGGTAATCTGTGTGGGAGGAGGAATGTGGTTAAAAATGTGTCATTAAAATGTGGATGGCGATCATGCCACGTTATGTGGCATGAAAGGGTCGTCACGTAGATCGACCATTGCGTTAGGWTCCGAATTTGTTTAAGCGAGTTTTTTATTTGCGGGTTTATTACGCCGGGTTTTCGGTTATTTTATTTGCCTTACGGTAGTATCGGCGGTTTTTTCGTTATTTGCGGTTTCGTCAATGTGTGGTAGAAAACATAGTTTCACGAGCGGTYTTGTTAATATGCCGCTTTGAGTGCGGAGATCAACGACTCGTACATGACCGTCGGAACCGTAGTGTAGTTTTTTTATGCGGCCAAGCTACCATTCGGTGGGGGATAGACAGTCCTCATGGATGATGACACAATCTCCAATCTTTGGCGCCTTTTCTGGACCTTTCCACCTGTACCTCTTATGAAGGCCCTTTATATATTCTTCCTTCCATCGGGGGCTGAAATCGTGATGGAGAATTTTTATTCTCTCCCGTTGATTTAATAAGGATAGCGACCCCACGACTGGCTCAGGTGTGGCCAGAATGGGTGCTCCTTTGAGAAAATGCCCTGGTGTTAGGGCTGTGAAGTCAGAGGGATCTTGCGAGTGGGTTGTGAGTGGCCATGAATTGAGAACGGCTTCAATTCGCACTAACAATGTGGTGAGCTGTTCATAGTTAAATTTGTAGTTTCCAGCTACTTTTTTGAAGTGGGATTTAAAGCTTTTTACTGCTGATTCCCATAAACCACCCATATGAGGGGCGCTTGGGGGGATAAACTGCCAATTGATACCTTGGGCTGTGTATTTTTGGACAATGTCAGGTGAGACTTGTTTCGTAAAATCCACAAATTGTTTTTCTGTGGCTCTTTGAGCTCCGATAATTGTTTTACCATTATCGCTCATGATTTTGGATGGAAAGCCACGTCGTCCGACGAAACGAGCAAAGAGCAAAGAGCTCAAGGTGTACTGCTTTTATCGTAAAACAGACAAAAACAGCCATATAGCCTTTCATGAGGGTGGGAGACCTTAGCATGGGCGCCTTTATTTGAAAAGGCCCAGCAAAGTCGACACCTGTGGTGGTGAAAGGCAGAGCGGAGTTGCAGCGTTCCGGTGGAAATGGTGCCATAATCTGCGCTCTCATTTTCTGCTTGTGCATCGTGCAGACCTTGCAAATGAAAATGCACTTCTTGATTTGGGGTTTAAGACGGGGAACATAGTACTCTTGGCGTGCCATATGTTGAATGAGGCGATGTTCGGCGTGTAACATGAGTGTATGGATATAATTGATGAATAATGTGGCAAATGRGGATTTCTCAGGTATTATTATGGGATGGCGTTCATTATACGTAAGGCTGGAATTAGCAAGCCGGCCGTTTGCACAAAGCAGACCTTTCGTGTCTAGAAATGGATTTAATACTAAGAGTGAGCTCCTTTTGTCAATTGGCTTCGATTCTCTTAGTAACCCCAGGTCGCGGCTGAAGTAGCGCGTTTGGGTTGATACGATAAGAGCGACCTTTGCTTTTTGTAAGTCTTGATGCGTCAATGTATCGCATTTGGGGCAAGTTGCTCCCTTTGCCGTAAGTTTGAGTAGCTCTGCGAATTTGAGAATATAGGCGACTACTCTGAGAGCTCGGGGGAACGATGAAAATCGCTCAAGGATGTCAGTGTCATCCAGTGTTGCATGATAAGTGTCGATTTTACAACTTTCCGGGGCAAGTGTGTTACGCATGGGCGATTGTGGCCAAGAATCGGGAGATTCTGTTAACCATCGGGGGCCATTCCACCAGATTGTGGAGGTGGCGAGATGCAGAGGTTTGCATCCTCTTGTGCCTAGATCAGCAGGATTGTCAGCACTGGCAACATGTCGCCAAGTGGCTGATCCTACTTGGTCAAGTATTTCAGATGTTCGGTTAGAAATATAAGTTTTCCACGAATGTGGTGGTTTTTCTAACCAGGCTAGAACTCGGAATCGGACCATAAATATAATTTGTATTTTGCCATATTTAAGTGGGTCTGCACTATTGAAGCTAGCTTTGCTAGTAGCAGAGCTCCACAGACTTCAAGTCGTGGGAGACTTTAGATTCGCAACTTTTGCTTTTGCCGCTAATAAGTGGCTTGTAGTTGCGACATCGCTTTGTGTACGCACATATATAGTGGCAMAATATGCCTTTTCAGAGGCGTCGCAGAAGCCGTGTAGTTCCACTTTGTATTCGGGGGAATAGTTTATAGGCGGATAATGCGGATATGGACTCAATCGTGTATGAAAACTGGTCCTATATCGCATTCCATTGGATGCCTAATGTTTTGTTGTACTTTCCTTTTCAAATATAAGGAAATTAGTATYCAACAAATGGTCTTTAGGAATATTTTTTAAAATATTTGGGTGATTGGCTGTAATCTTTTTTAAAGGAAACCCTGCGGTATTGAGGGCATTTATTACCTGTG
>NW_017534473.1:21629-23815 GCF_001853355.1 Bactrocera latifrons
TAAGAGTTTCAAAGAAAATCGATAAACAGATTGTTTTTTTTTTTTTTTTTTTTTTTTTTTTTTTTTTTTTTTTTTTTTTTTTTTTTTTTTTTTTTGTTTTGTTTGGTATACTGAAATTATTGAATTTAATTTCAACACAGATTTCGTATATATCTATGTATGTTCAGACGAGAACTCTTTTACGTTAATAAGAGTTTTTGATTAGATTAGTAAACCAAAACGCTTTTAATTGCCGCGTATAATCGTGATTTTTTGTAACCGATAACTCTTTTAAGGTAAATAAGAGTTGTTTTATTTTTGTTTCGAATTACATATGTACTTTACGAGTATTCAATTTGAATTTCGATTTAATTTCATTTAATTATTTGTTATTAACCGCAAAAACAAATAATTTTTTTTGTTGTATGTATATATTTGTATATGTACGTATATATTTTATGGTTATTTTATTTTATTATGTGCAAATGAGAGCACGTTTTAGAGATCACTGCACTTCGTACATATGCATGAATGTTCATATGTATTACGCTTTATTATGTTTTACACATTCCTGCTTGTTTTTGTTGATCAAAAACCAAGAGGTATTGTGGGATATATGCCAATGTGGTCTTTGAATGTATTGTATACGCAATCCTGCTTGTTTTTGTTGACCAAATGGGGATATATGCCGATGTGGACTTCGAAGTAATATGCGTATTTACATAATTGACGATACAAGATTGTACAAAATTTTAAGTATATTATTATTGAAAATTTTCACCGCTTGAAACGTACTAATGTTAAATTTTTGACGATTTTATTTTATTTAAATGGTACCCGAGTAACCCGCGTATATTTAGGTATGTGCTTGAAATGCGCCGCATGTACTTGTACGTAAGTACGAGTGTACATATGTATGTATATATGTAAGTTCGCAGTACGTATAAACCGCGAAAAGAAAATTATCAGACATCTTATTTTCGATATATGTGCATGTATGTAAGTAAGTGTAGAGAATTTACTCTTATATGTTGTTATACTGTTATAAGTATATGTATAAAAGAGCAAGTTTTTACTCTTTGCACGTTATATATTAATATATGTTAGATATATGGATATGATATATAAGAAAAGATATTATTTACAAATATGTATGTATGTATGTTTTTAAGTTTAAATATTKTCTCTCTTTTGTCTGCTTGTGATTTGCCTTTAACTTATTTTAAGCAGTCCTGCTTATACTTGATTAAGTATAAAGAGTACCGCTGGAAATTGGTGCAAATAAATACTTGAAAAAGGTTTTTTGTTGTTGAAATAATTTTGTATTTTCACACAACGGAAAGCATTTATCGGCAATCAGTTATTTATTACTTGTATTACCAAAYTGTTTTGTTTCTTATTGGTATTCCGGTTTTAACCGGGAAATGAAGCGAATACTGAAACAGTTTGGCAACGGTTTCTCTTCTTTTATTCTAACTGATGATTAGAACCGCAAACTTATCTTTATTCTTAGTTTTTGCAATCTATTTTCCTTTTTATTTGAAAAAAAAAAACCCTACATATGCATATATTATAAATACTGATAGGCACGATACAAAAATTTGAGTGTATTGTGGACTAGAGTGTGTGTGCGGTTTTGGCTTCTGCTCCCAGTGTGTGCGTTAGTGGCCTCTTCTGCCAGTMCTTTCCTTTGGTGTGGTGAATTTGTGTGGGATGGTGGTATTGTTGTCAAAATTTTATGTTAGTTTTGTATTACTTCGCGCCCGATTGTTGGTGGTTATTAATCTAAGTATGTATATTTGTTGTTTGAACCGGCTTCGCGCCCGCTATGTCATTTATTTTTTATTTCGCGGCCGCTCTTTTTATTATATGTATATGTATGTATGTGCTTTGAAGTTTACACCTTCGTTGTCTTTTGAGGGCTAATGTTTTCCCTTTTATTCACACTTAAGTAAATTCATATACATACATATGTACATATATTTCGCCACTGCACTGCACTCTTATGTGGTCACTGATCGTTAATGTCTTACTTCTTTTTTTTTCTCACTGTATAATTTTTGTACTTGTATAATTTTTATTTTTGCACTTTTTTTTCATAGTGCTTTTCACTATGGCTCGAAGGACCAATGTTTAATCGTTGTTTTTAGCCACCACTTACCTCGGCGCTAGGTCTTTCTGCACAAATTATTTTATAATCGAATGTG
>NW_017534473.1:24725-37475 GCF_001853355.1 Bactrocera latifrons
AAATGCTCTCTCTTACAGCTTCCTTACCTTTGCGACTCTTCAACAACACACAAATCTCCACAACGGGATTTTCCCACGTCCTCCATCAAAGCTTCTCTACAAACATTACCCAAGTCCTCTAACTCCATCAGAACGTACCAAAAACGGTTCTCAGAACTTTTGAGGAAAATACAGGACTATACACTAATTTTTACGAATGGGTCTAAAACCAGTTACTCAACCAGTAACAGTGTTACAACAAGTACATCGACTATATTCAACTCCCTCCTACCCGATTACTCTTCAGTCTTTACAGCGGAAATTATTGCAATTTTTAAAGCTCTAGAATACCACATACACAAGGAAGGAAAATATGCTGTATGCACGGACTCGCTCTCCTCAATAGACTCCATCTCCAATCCTATAAATAGTGAATATTACTCCCACAAAATCAAAAATATCTTAACGGMATACTAYCCTAAATTTCTMMKAATRTGGAYTCCAGGACATTCAGCCATCCAAGGAAATGAACTGGCCGACCACGTTGCCAAATCAGCTCCCTCCCGTCCCCTAACTTCTACACAAAACTGGAACTTAAGAGACATAAAGAGGCATATTACACTATAATATAGACAGATCCTCAAAAACACATTTCTTGAAACATCTACATGGTACCAATCTATCAACAGCAATTATACAAATATACAAACATTTACCCAACATATCGACGATACCATTAACCTACTAGACTTAACACAATTCGAACGTCTATGCTTAGGATACACAAGCATTACGCACAGTTACCACATCACAAATACTCCACAATTATAGTGCCACTTTTGTAACCAAACCACAAACATTAAGTTATCCCATATCCTAGGAGATTGTACACTTTTCCAATCCAATAGAACCAAATTCTTTGAAGGCAACAATCCTTTAACTTTCTTGTCCACTTCAAACACAGGTAATGTAAAGAAGATCAGAGCATATCTCAAATCCACCCGGCTGTACTATAAAATTTAATTTATTTCTTTCCTTACATAAAATCTAATGTATTACGCGAGCTGAAGGTCTGTGCTACCATTGCTCCTATCTTACTACTAGCCTATAATTTTAATTATAAGTTAGTCATGTAATAATAATAATAATAATAATAATAATACTTATATGTATGTCTATAGTTACATATTTAAATTCACTAAGCACAGTATATACAGTAGATAACCTTTTCGTGGTAGCTTTCTAAGAGGTGAATAGCGGCCATCTTGGGTTTTCGGAGGCAGCAACGCAGTGCTGTATAATTGAGGTAGCAAATACTTCGCAAATTTATTCTATAAATTAACAAAAACTAGAAATATTGTTGCTTAATATAAAAGGAAAATATTTATTAATGACACATATTTACTAATATTTGTTTCAAACGCCATAGTGTGTCATGTTCATATCATTTACTGATAGTCAGATATTCTTTATGTAGTGAGTTCTAATTAATAAAATGCAGCCCTGTTTTTAGAAACTTCGACATTTTGGATTGAGTACTTCTTTTTTTTTTTAATTTTCCATGTGTAACACTGAATATTTGATGAATGTACATAAATACATATAAGAACTTCGACATAATTGTGATATATTTATATATCTTACCTTAATCTTGCTTTATTTAAGAAACAACACTTACATATATGGTTTTTATTATAAACTGTATTATTAAAATTATATATATGAATTCTTATCAAAAATTTCGACATGTCTTTCTTTTCAATTTCCAATTGATATTTTCCTATAACGGTTAACGAATTGTCAATATGTATATGTCAAACGATAAATACCACCCAGGATTGTATCCTACTGCATGCAAAAATTAGAAATATTTGAAGAGTGTTTAAAAATTACACACAAAAAAAAAAAATGATTTAACATTAAACCGCAAGTGATATCCCAATAAAATTGAACAGATATGCAAAGTAATTCAATATAATCATTTTAATTTCGTACACACTTGCATTATTTAATATCTTTTAAAGGGTTTATCATCAAAATTTAAAATTTATATGTAGCTTAAATGCTAACACAACACCCTGATTACTATGAAAGTAGCAAAAAAAGGTGTTACACAACACCCAAAGATTTTCTAGAGTTGAGTATATGTATTTAACCATGTCAAAGCTTTATTACTGTATATACTGAGCACTAAGTTAGAGTGAAACTACTAGTCTACGAATACGAGGCTAAAGGCTTGCGTCCGCTAATCATATTGATCATTCAGCAATCAGCTGACTGGTATTGGTTTGTGTCCTGACTAATTATGCGCAGGACTGCATTCTACAGAACTTAAATCTTGAAAACCGAGTATAAGTTTTTCATCGTACCACCGGATAATAACGCAGTAACGGATGAAGAATATATATCTGATGAGGATATGGTGACGGCGACCTTACCACGAGATGAGGTTATCACTATTCATCACGGCAGTATTTCTTGTGATGACAGGAGTGAAAATGAGCCATTGGCCCCAAAACGTTCTCGCAATCAACAGCGCACAATAACTACCGTTTGGTGTAAGGGTTTTTATTATTATTGATCGAGTCATTTTTGTGAAAAAAAAATTTAAGAGATTTCAATCCAGTACAAATATCTGAAACAATATTTTACGAAGATGTCAAAATTTTCATTATATCCAATAGTATACCAAAAAAAGTAGACGCATTAGATAYCAAAACTCAATATCTAGGTACGTCAGTATTTTCTACCGCTATGTCAACAAACTGATTTCGTAAAATCAAAAGCAATATTAATTTTGTTGACAACAATAGGCTACTATCACTCTCAACAAAATATTCAATATAAAACTTAGTATCCAGGTCTCAAGAAATGTTAAAACTTCATATAAAAAAAAGAAAATTCAAGAAAATTTCCTGCGATAGTTACTTTTGAAATGTTGTATAAAACTTACCAATCACCAACAACATTATTTAAATCGCAAGAAAAATATTTCTGTTCTGTATGCACACGAAGTTTATTTTCTTTGATTATTCTCTTGCTCTTCTAATGTGGATAGTTCACAATGCGTAACCAGCTGTTAAAATTCCTTGAAGGAATAATAAGACAATTCAGAATCTGGAGCAAATGGTCTTGCATCTTTGCAATTGAAAATTAGAGAGCAAATTTTTTTTTACACTAACAAAATGTATAGTGATGCACCTTCTACAACCTAGCAAATAAGCAACACTAAAACGCATGTCTTATTTGCAACAGCTGCTGTCAAAAATAATCAAAGAGAAGAATGGAGAAATTTTTATTTATATTTTCCAATTTGTGCGAAAAATTTGTTTTCAAACAATGTGTTTCTTCACCGATCTGCTATGAATTAAAAGTCTTTGCAAGGGTTGCACTGAAATMAAAAAAAAAAGACGTTCACTGTTGATGGTAAATAGTTGCAATTGCATAATTTTGCAAACTCTGATGCTCAAGATTCTGAATTGCCCTAATGTACTTTTTTTCTTGAGCAGTATTTTTCGATAACTGTTTTACAAATGACGATCTTACAAAATGCGGAATATTGCGCAACTGAAAAAGTATGTTAGAATCGCACGAGAAAATCTTCGTTCAATAATATGAAATAATAAAAACAGAGTGTAGTAGACAGTAGACCACAGGTTGTATAAAAATAACGAAATTGTGAGATGGAAAGGCAATAGTAGTGTATGTACAATGGCTACGAACGTTGACGGTATTAAACCTATTATGGGTTTGGACCTGTAAAAAACATAGAACAGATATTGAGATACTAAATTGTTTGAAGTATGTAATAAAAGCATAGGAGGTGGACGAACTAGATCGGTCCATCTCACTTTACAAAATTGCTGTTCATGGTAAAAATGGTGGTCGTTTTTTTTTCACAAACTAAAGATGGCCATATGGATCAATTAATGTTAAAACGTTAAATTACTATATAATTCTTACATCAGAAACCCCAGAAGAAGGCTCGTATATCATCATTTAATACAGAAATACTTTGAGTTAAGGTGCTTTGTTTCGAAAAATTTCACCTCTAACAGACCAGTGTACTCAATTGAGTACACCTTCATAATTTCTATGGCTGTTTTGAAAAAAAAATAGTTTTTATATCCTATGCTCCTTTTATATTGTCAAAATTAAGAATTTGAATTATAAATATTCGCCATTTATGATTGGCCACTAAGAGGTTAAGGGCGTTCTGTAGGCGTAGCAGTATTCCGATTATGCCCGTCAACGAATTCCTTATCCATGTTTTGCCAAGAACCACGTGCATCAACTTAGATGATAAAAACTATTATACTCTAAAGCAACATGTTGCAAGTGTATGATAATAATTTATAATATAAAATACAAAAATTACAATTTACGATTCCCCATAAATAGCTTATTTTTTCAAAACATGTAAAGAGGGCAACAATCAACACAGACTTACCTGTCACCATTTTATCACTGACCATATAACGATATTGTTAATAGGGCTAACCACGCCAGGCGAAATCACATATACCGAGACGTGCTCCACTGATTTTTAAACCAAATTCTGCATATAAGATTTTTATAACATTGCTAGGTTACAGTATTCCAAAGCCGAATTTGGACTACAACCATGCCTTTCTACCATGTAACTCAATTTCGAATTCCACAAAATTTTTTTACTTTTTAGTATCCAAATCAAGGAGCAATTATTATAACGAGATACAACTTTGCACGAATAGTGCCTTTAAAATACTATCTCTTGACCAAAAAACTCGAACCAAACCTGTGCAAGCCTACCGTATCGAACATAAGGTACCAGTATCTATTGTTTGACTTTTGACCAAAAATATTTGTAATTTGTGAAATATGTAAATGAAATTCAGACATAATCTTTCCCAGATAATAGTAAATCTGTGTGTCAAAAATGGGTGTAATCGGGCCAATACCTTTATCGAAGTTAAGGATAGATTTATTCCACACATATTGGCTAATATGAAACTTATCTCATTGATAATTTATCAAGTAAAAAATTATGATTTTTAAATTTACTTAACATCTACATTTTTTATGTTTTTAGCTTYATTCAAAATTTCCGCCCCAATAAGCACTCACTTTTTTAAGTTTTGGACAACAAAAGACCTAAAATGAAAGTCGCCCAAAGGACAACCTCTCTAACAAAACGGCGATTATTTGCAACGAATTTATAGTTAATAATTTAATAAGTTTAAGTATTAGTTTAAGCACATCATGCAGAAATCTTATATGCATTGTAAAATATCGCAGTGTCCTTTATTCGTTTGTTGTTATTACCGTATGCACGTGTACGAAATGTATGGACATGAACACAATTAGGCTGTTCACGGTAAGGTGGTTATCGAGTTATGTGGTTATTAGATTAAAAATAACCTCTATGATCCGTGAACATCCCATATTGTATGGTTATATGCTTATTTTTACACAAACACCTATTCATTCTTTACATCTTAAGTTCAATGAAATTTCTACTTATAAAATGCCTAAACAAAGTTTAATAAGCAACATAATTGAATTTAAAATAAGTTCTGCTATTCAGGAAATGGACTTTATTGAAGGTATGTGCTTATTAAATAATCCGAATTTTAAGAGTTCAAAAGATTCTTTGTATAAAATTTGCAGACATCTTGCGCCCTGAACAGTGTCACAATGCAATCGTAAACAAAAAACAGCTGTTAATAGCAGAATTTCCAATTAGAAAATATAAATGGAAATGCCATCCGCTTAGTTTTATTTATTTTTTGTGCTGCCATTTAGTAAAACTCCAACGACTTTCTAACACTGAAAATACTGTCTCTTATACACATCTAGATGTGTATAAGAGACAGTATACGTGAACAGCCTAAATTAAATTCGCCAGCCAACGGAATTGAGACATCTTTCTTTGGCAGTATCCTATATTTTGCAGTAAGCTTCATTCGCACCATCTTTACCTTGCGGATCTGTATTTAGCAAGATCTTTATTACGCAAGATTATGAATTGATTTATACTGTCGCCAAATTGAGTACAAACAGCTAATTCTTGCATTTCCGTCACTAACGTGCCAGTGGAGTATACAATTTATATTATAAAAATTTATGGGATAACTGGTTATTTACGAGCCGCCATCGTAACACAACTTATTAACGTGTCTATCACCAAACGGGATGCCTTCCCTCTATTCGCCGCCAAAGTCGAAGTCGTTACATTACGTTAGGGACACCATCCCTCTATTCGCCGCCACGCATACGTATACCCAGTGCCCTTATGAAGATAATTCATCGCCGATCTTCGCAGCCACAGCCTCTTCGATAGGTACTATGCCTTCAACTTCACTACTATCGCAGCCATTTGTTAATGTTACACCAGATTTGCAAGATTTCGACGGACGCGCAGAAGACTGACCTATGTTCGCCGCCGCCTTTGCACAGTCAACTGCATCATACAACTACTTGAATTTCAAAAATAATCAACAATACAGAGATGCTTAAAGGGTGAGGCTAGAGAGACAGTGCACTCACTGCTAATCCATACGGGTAACGTTCCTGTCAGAAGTTCTCATCAAATGTCAGCTGCGCCAGGTACGGAAGATGCCATATATATCAGAATCTGCCATCGACAAAATTATTCCTTTCTCTGTCAACGTAGAAACCCTAGCTGTGTTCCTAGAAACAATTAATGGTCAGCAGCACTTGTGTAACGCCTACTTCCCATATAGCATAATTTTAAATTCTACTTGGTTCGTTCAGCTTCCAGTACACAAATCAAAAAGCAATTAATATAACGGGATAAACTTTTGAACGAATAAGAGATTTAGTGTGTGCCACCTTATGACCAAAATTTTTTTAAATCCAATAAGAACTATTCACGCCCCTACGTACCGAAAATTTAGACCTCGCTAAACATAATTGGCTTTCGATGGAAAATGGCAGTCAATGCGTGATATATATAACAGAAATTATGTGTTGAATCGAACCAATACTTTTCATAGCCCCCATGTACCTTATATAACAAGTTTTTAACTTTGTGGTGACTTTGTACTGCATATATCGGCCAATATGTGAGTTATCCCAATGAAAATAAGGGATCGTGTTTTATTCATAAAAGTTTATCGTTGTGCCTAAAATATCTAAAGTTGAGCGAAAACTTGGCCTAACCAAATCACTAATACCAGGATGTTTGAACATCCTGCTGACTTTACTATATATTATTGGTTTTACACCTTAAACTATTCCCCGTGCTTTGCTTCTTGAAAGTTGAACGAGTATAAAATGTTCGGTTTCACCCCTTACTTTTTATAATATTTGTTTTCAAAAATTAAGAGGAAATATTTTAACAATATCAATAGGTTAGAAAAACTTGAGGAAGCTATGGAAGTTATAAGGTAAGATATTAACGATGATGCCGAGTATAAGTTTTTCATCGTACCACCGGATAATAATGCAGTAACGGATGAAGAATACGTATCTGATGAGGATATGGTGACGGCGACCTTACCACAAGATGAGGTTATTACTATTTATCACGGCAGTATTTCTTGTGATGACAGGAGTGATAATGAGCCATTGGCCCCAAAACGTTCTCGCAATCAACAGCGCACAATAACTACCGTTTGTTATAAGGGTTTTTATTCTTATTGATCGAGTAATTTTTGTGAAAAAAAATCTAAGGGATTTCAATKCAGTACAAATATCTGAAACAATATTTCACGAAGATTTGCAAGATTTCGACGGACGCGCAGAAGACTGGCCTATGTTCGCCGCCGCCTTTGCACAGTCAACTGCATCATATAACTACTTGAATTTCAAAAATAATCAACAATACAGTTGTTTATGTCAAATGTCAGCTGCGCCAGGTACGGAAGATATATATCACATCCATATATATCAGAATCTGCCATCGACATAATGATTCCTTTCTCCTTCAACGTAAAAAACCTAGCTGAAAAAACCTAGGGAAAAAACTTCATCGATGATACAGCCATATAACATAATTAAAGATTTCAGTAAATGGCGTAGTGGCGAAAAAAATCTTATGTCTACTGGGTCCTGTTAAACACTACATCTTCGATTGTGATACGTTCAAGTCGGCAAGCATCCGTCACAGATGGAGTAAAGCTATTACACTTATGTTTATCCTGCCTTCAGGGTGGTCATACCACAAGAGATTGTCGACGACGCAAAACCTGCAGAACGAACGGATGACAAAGAGTACATAACAAACTGTTAAATGAGCTACTGACGAGCGTGTCAAAGCTTCGACGGGTTGAAATTCCACCTGGACCAACCACAGGCGATGCAGTACTCAGTTGTACAGACAATGCAATGAAAAAGCAAAGAGTGTTGTTTATAACAACTCCAGTTACAATGGCTGGATGGCAGAGCTGCTACTGATAATGCAACTAACGTCGACATCAAGATTAGTGGCTGTAGTTGAGGTCAAAAATATAAGTTTCATCAAGTCTACGGAATTCAAGCTTTACAGAAATCTAGGTCAGATGAAGCTCGTTTAAAAAAAAAGTTGTCGATTCAAACGTACGACAACGGCCTTTGAAGCGACACTAAAAATGAGTTTTCAATCAACGTATTGTCGCACAATGAGTTCTTTGAACAAACTTTGATATACCCTGGAATTAGTGTTTTTTTTTTGTTTTTTGATGTGTTTGAAGATGTAGCTCTAACGAAGTTTCTTTAAGTAGCCACGATGGCACAAATGAAATAGATTTTTCCTCCGGTATAGTTGTAATACCTAGATCTTTATCTAATTTTATAAATTAAGAAATAGTGGAAGAAGTATTGGAGTTTTTATCGTCAGTCCATTTTGCTTTTACTATACCATATAAGAGCTTGTTATTGCATAAYAGTAGTTTTGGAATAAGCCTTTGCGAAGTATGTACTATATATGTAGCTCTTACCTCGAGGGATGGGAGTCCGGCTTCCGTTAATGTAAACTTTATTGGTGATGTTGGAAATACTTCTACTAACAGCTGCATGATATAGCGCAAAGATTTGCTTTATATTGCTTTTGGCACAATTGCCATTGATAGGGAGACCATAATTGATCTACACTAATATTATAAAGAGGAAAGATTTGTACCTATTTTTGTATGTTTGTAATGAATAGGCTCCAAAAGTACTGGGCCGATTTAAAAATTCTTTCACCAATAGAATACTACATTCTTCTAATTTGATATAGGTTACATTTCATTTTGAAAAATATTAGGGATCCTTGGTAAAATTTGAACAATGTAACCGAAAGTGTGGAAGAAAATGAGTCTTAAATGTCTTTCGTTGAATGCGCTGCCGAATCTATTAGCGATGGAACAAAATAATGTACAACAATATTGAAGAAYATCATAATGTCTACAAAAAAACTCCGCGGTCGCATATGTCCAAATATTGTAGTTATGTCACTACAACAACTTTTTTCATTTTAAACATTAATGAAAATGCTAACCAAATTTAAACCATGCTATTTTTGTGTTTATATTTATCCTTATCCAAATAAATTATTTTATGGTCAAGACCATTTAACTACCTATAAAATAGTTTTTATTTTAAATAAATTAATATTTCATATAAATTATATTTATTTCGTCTATTAAAAAGTGAAGAGGAAAATTGATAACCTTTATGAAATATGCATATTCGCATTATTTCGTCATCATTTCCATATTTGTACCAATAGAATTTCTATGACACATGCATATGTACATATATTATTTCTTTGGCACATTTGTCTGTATGTTTACGAAAGCAAATGCGAGCAATATACACATGCACATACATTCATAATAATAAGTGTCGCTTCACGTATCTCCGTTGTCACGGTCAACCAATGGCCGAAACTTGCGTTTTGTCAAAGAGTCAAGTGCTGAACACATTGAGCACGACAGACTGCAAGCGGCATCTGTCAAATATTAAAATACACACGTTCTTAGGGACAAGTGCTTCCGAACTATTTCCAGCGAAGCATCTTAAGTACTGGCTAGTATGCCACCCATAGACATCCAGGGTGACGAGCTCACGAGATTATATGAGCTATCAGCGCCAATTACAGAAATCCAAAAGAGAGAAGAGAGAAAGAAGAGCATAACTATATGGCAGCAACGGTGGCAAACCTTAACTAAAGGACGGTGGACCCACAGACTTATACCTGACATCCATATGTGGATAAGTAGACGACATGGGGACCTGGATTTCCACCTGACCCAAAATATTAAGCGGGCATGGGTGCTTCAGAGGCTACCTATACAAATTTCAAAATGACGTCAGTCCGTATTGTTCGATGTGTCCGGATGCCCAGTCTGAACACGTGTTTTTCCATTGTCCTCGGTTTCGAAACGTAAGGGGAAAGGTATAAACTGCACTAGGTGGTAGCCTAACGGTGGAAAACTTAACTGCATTTATGTGCAGTCCTCTGACAAGTGGGTAGCTCTTCGCGAAGCTGCTACTTCCTTCATGACTACATTAAGACAGCTACAGCAGAGTAGGCGTCAGTCCGTCCGTGCTATAGAGGAGACGTAATATGTCTTGCAAAAAAAACACGTTCTTAGGGGCACAGTTATGTAGTTGTGCAGCTGCCTCAATACCTGTGTCCCTAAGAACGTGTGTATTCTAATATCTGTCGCGCTCATTGGTTAAGCACTCGTGTGTGATAGAAAATCCAACATGTGCCAAAAACATAAACGAATTGCCGCCTATTGACCGCTTCCCTTGCCGCTGTAACAGCTTCTCCTACAAACTAGCGTAAATACGTATGAATATGTATGAGCTTGCATACATATCGACGCAGATTTTTGCGAGTCACGGAAAAATATTTTAGAATGGACAAATATTATAAATCGAGAACTCCGTTGTTGCCACTTTTCTGACTTCTTTCTGTGAAGAAATTTTTCAATTTATGATTTTTATTGGTTTTGCCATCGTCGCGAAAAGACGCTTGTAGGCAAAGGCATGCTCGGGGAGATGTTACGGCTTCTGTTTTCATGAATGAAGCGAGGTTGCTTGTAGAATTTGCGCCTGCGTTTATGAATGAAATCGTTTCTGTTGTAAAATTTACTACATTTGGGCTTCGCAAAACCGGCTGTCAAATTGACTTTTGATGTTTCTGCYATTTGAGCAACTGTTGTTTTTGTAGAACAATGCTTCAAATTTTTATTGGTGACATATTCACATGTGTACGCATATATATGTATGCATGCTTGTGCATTATTTGTTCGGAAGTATATATAAATATATGTATGTACCAGAGATGTACACGAGTTTATTCACTTTTTTCCAATATGTACATACATATGTACTCACTGTCTTTGTTTTTTTCAATCATCAGCATGTGCTAATAACATTGCTTGCAGTGTTTGCGCTCTGCTAATTGCTTGTCATTTACTCAATCACTCTTTAAATGCCGCTAGCAACAACCACTCAAAAATTATAACTGTGTTTTGAGTTGTAAGCAAAACAATCAAATGGTTCATAAAAGCTCAGATTACATAGTGCATAATCAGTGCGTTAATTTCTTTTAAATAAGTTTTAAAGATGAACTCTGAAATAATAAAAAAATATTGAAAACGGTGTTTTTCGTATTATAAAAAATAAACAAAACAGAAGTAAAATTTGGGTATTTTTTGTCAAATTGGAAATGACGAAAGTAGGCTTATTGATGGAGTGGTGATATGTGAGAAGTGTAATAACATATTAAAATATAATGGAAAGCAAACATCTAATCTTATCCGTCACAAGCG
Organism: Bactrocera latifrons; assembly: GCF_001853355.1. Taxonomy (NCBI): domain Eukaryota; kingdom Metazoa; phylum Arthropoda; class Insecta; order Diptera; family Tephritidae; genus Bactrocera; species Bactrocera latifrons. Next base: position 36,455 of record NW_017534473.1, read on the forward strand.
TTGTGCTGTAATTGCAACGTTGCTGTAAAAAAAGTTAACAATGCAGATAAGGGAATTCTTTTATTGGCGTGTTCTCAATGGGTTGCAGAGGACTGTCGTCCATTTTCCGATATAGACATCGAAGGTTTTAAAAAGGTCATGGAGGCACTCTTAAATATTGGAACAAAATATGGTAATCATTTAGACGTCTCCGACATGTTGGACAATTCCAGAACCATATCACGACGAATAAACAACATAGCAGACGACAAAAGAATACTAATGATGGAGGAATTGAAATTAGCAATAASAAGCCGAACGGCGTCCGTAACATCAGATCTCTGGACTGACAATTTGTCAAAAGAAATTTCTTGTGTGCCACATTTCATTTTATGAAAGATTTAAACTTAAAAGAAACTGTTTTAGGCGTAAGATCAATTTGAAGAGAAGCACAGCAACTAAAGTTTTAACGAAATTGAACACCATTTTGGCAGATTTCGATGTAAATAGCATGGAGAATATTACGTTTGCTACTGACAGAAGATCAAACATTGTAAAGGCTCGTAAAAATCAAAATAGGATTAACTGTGCAAATCACCTATTGAATAATGTTTTGGATTGTGGTTTTAAGAGCACTACCGAATTAGTTTCATTTTTGGATGCTTGCAAAAAGTTAGAAAAGTATTTTAAAAATACTTCCTTTCAACACATGCTATTAACTTCTCTTAAAAATTATTGTATTGCTCGGTGGAACTCGCATCTTAATTTATTTAAATAAATTTCGAATAATTATTTCAAAATTCAAGAAATTCTTTCCTCAGTCAATGAAACACATAGAATCTCAGATATTAGCTTATCCCTTCTTAATGCACTAGTTGAGGTTTTTGAAAAGGTTGATATTGTAAGCCGAAAATTCAACCGTCCATGGCAGGAACTATATCTGATCGTTATAGTTATCTCAAAAGAGGACTTGATGTTAATTTTAATGTTATGCAGTGGTGGGAAAGTCATAATTCAGAATACCCTCGGTTATATAAGTTTG
>NW_017534473.1:38225-42640 GCF_001853355.1 Bactrocera latifrons
CATTACATATGTATACATTACATATGTATACATTACATATGTATACATTACATATGTATACATTACATATGTATACATTACATATGTATACATTAGTTTGTCAAAAAAGTCTTGCGGTATTTCTTGCGGTATTTTTATTGAATTTTCAATTGTTCATAACATTTTTTTTTGGATGACTCATGCCCAGCTCTTGACCGATGGCTACGGCTACGGCTGCTACTATGCCGGTCTCTTTCGACCAATTCAGCGATTTTATCGCAATTTTCGGCGACAAGCCTTGCGGAGCGTGGTGCATCTTCCACCACCTCTTAAATGTAAAATATACCGTATTTTCTCTTTGTTTTGCTCCATGTTTGCGACGCTATAACCCACGAACGACTTAGAAGAAACAATCAATCAAGCACGTGTTAGCGCGTGAAATGAGCTTTCCAAACAGGTGTAGCATGACCTGATGCGACGAATAAAACTAGAACAACGCGCTCTCAGCACCAACTAGCGAAAATACCGCAAGACTTTTTTGACAAACTATTATATCATAATATATATTATATATCTTTAAATAATAAAATATTGAACATGAAGTATTACATTATTATTATTTTTTTTTAAAAGGCTCAACTTTGTAATTATTTTTTTTAACACTATCATTAATATTATCTTACTCGGTTAATATATATGTTTAAGCACTATCAAATAGAATTAAATACAATAAAATCAAAAAGCTCTGCGTATATTCRTAACACTCGTACTGATTCAATGCTTTTGTGAATGGTATGAGCTTACAGAATAAGCAAGCCACGATATGCATTTTGAATCAAACCACTCGCTGAATGGAATCATGCAATGACAGCTTTCGTTTAGTTTATGCCTAGTGCTAACTCAGTCTTTATTTTTACAAAATACTAAATATGTCATTTGAATGGTATTYATGCACATCTCTGTTGCGTACATTGCGAAAGCAAAAATTGAAGCATGAAAATATCACAATGCTTTTGTTGGGAGTTTCATAAGAAGCATGCAAGTTAACGGCAGCAGCCACACATACACTTTACGACAAATGTAAACAAATTGTGCCTTCCCACAGTATTACTGCTTGGTCAGCAGAATACTTTAATTAATAAGAAATTAATATATAATTTGTGTTGATAAGTAAGCATAATTCAACATTCCATTATTTGTTTTGATAATGAGAATAATTGGAAATTTAATGCTCTGGCATTTCATCACTTAATGTAATGCCAAAGCATCTTTAGTAATAAGCCGTTACATATAGAATTGTAAGAATATAAATATAAGTGAATTGACTAATAAAGAGCAGAAGGTATTCAGAAGATATTCAGAAGGTTATCAGCGAGCACCGGAGTACCGACTCAAACCAACACGTTGTGTTTCATATCTACAGCGCGTAGCGGAACGGAAAACATTTTTTTTTTCAATACTTCCGCCCAAACGCCCAACGTGGGGCTCGTGTTAATCGTATAAAGGGAGAGAAATGTATTCTAGTGCTCCAGTGCCGGTTCGGTCGCGATTAGTGAACACCAATACCAGAACGTAAACATACATAAATCTCATCCGAGAGGTAGTACATATGCGAATAACGCATTAAAAATTAAAAAAACCAAGTGTGCTAAAAAAAAGAGAAAAGTTAAAACATAAACAAAAACTGAAATAAATACCAGTGAAAACTCCGCACTAAAAGCAATAAAGCAATAAATTGACAATCGCAGGATAATAAAAATAAGAAATTTAAAAAAACTTGTTAAATAATTGTTTTAAAAATCAATAACTAAAATAATTAACTAAAACATAATTAATCAACAAAATACAAAATTACAAAAACAGAAAGAGTGACTTAAATCACAAAAGACAAAAATAAAGTGAAAAATAAAAAACATCATTAGGCATTACACCAAAGGGAAACCAAAGGACGAAAAATTCATCACAAACCAAAGGCCACAAGAGAAACAGCGGTATCAGCAAATGCAAGAACTAACAGAAGCAGCAACAACCACATAAAGTTAGTTGTAAGTAAAACCTATACTTATTAATTAAATGKGAAATAATCCCACTAATATTAAGTATGAAAAATTGTTTCATTGTGTGTATTGCAAAACCAATAATCTTGCCACTCACATTTATCCATGTAAAAAAAAAAATAAAAAAAATTTTTTTTTAACAATTATCAAGAAATGTTATATTGGTCAAATATATACAAACTATATTACATTATCCAAAAAATTTTAAATGAAGGCTCGACCAGCCAAATAATAAAATATTTTGAAATCGCGATTCACCACCGCACGGGGGACCCTCGAGTTTATAACAAAAACTCAATTCTGCGAATCTGAACTCCAGACCCTCCAGAATAAAAGACTCTCCTTTCCTAGAAAGGATCAAAAAAATTATAATAAAAAACAAAGTGACGGATACTTTACCAACTGACTAGGACTATAACGAAATAGACAGAATAGTAAGAAATCTTTAAGGATTTTTAGAATTCAATAGGATTATCAAAGAGAAAACGAAAAATTAGTTAATCAAAAATGGCTTTAAGTAGCGAAAATGAGACCTTAGTTGCAAGACTAATCGCGGCAACGAACGCATCACTTAGATTAGAAATATCTGAAATGCGCAGGCAAATAGAAGACTTAACRMARTCTACAACAATAACTGATTATAAACCTGAAGTAATAAATTCAGAGATTCGCTGTGACGAATCCCTAGAAGYAGTAAAGTCTTTACCAGAATTTGGGGGAAAACAGAACCAATGTGTTAGTTGGAGGAAATCGGCTAACAATGCAATGAGTTTATACGTAAGAGGAGCCGTAGGTATTTTGCTGCATTGACCATATTAAGAAATAAAATTACTCACGATGCTAATGACATTTTGTCCAACCGCGGAACAGTTTTAAATTTTGATGCTATTTTAGCACGATTAGATTTCGCTTACGCCGATAAGCGACTCGCTCACATAATTGAGCAAGAAATGAGTATTCTGCGTCAAGGCAATTACTATATAATTGAATATTATAATAAGATTAATGAAAAATTAACCTTGTTAATAAACAAAACCATAATGACTTATCAGATAATGCCGTAACTAAAGAATTTAATGCCAAAATGCCTTACGCAAATGCTTTGTCAAAAGCACAAGAATTAGAATCTAACAATTTGCGAGCGACCTTCGCATTACAATTTCGAAAAAATCTAAACTATTCAAATCCTAACAACAATAACAGGCAACATACTTTTAATAACAACAGATTCAATAACTGTAATTTCAATAATAATTTACCTTTCCCACAAGTCCAGCCACAAAGGAATTACAACCAAAGAATGGGTTATCAGAATAACCAACCACGACCTACACCAATGGATGTCGATTCAAGCATCCATAMACGCAACCGTATGTTGCAAAAGCCAGCAACCTTTAACCAAAGCAATTTAGAAAAAAGGTCGCATGGAAGCAGAGTGTGCAGCCGCCGACTAAGACACAGTGCATTAATAATATTAAGGAGGATAATTTTTTAGGCCAAAATTAACTCTGCCATATATTTTTCTAAATGAGAGGGTTACCGGTCAAAATTTTAAAATATTAATAGATACGGGAGCAACTAGTTGTTATACTAAATCAGGAATATACAAAAATAAAAATAAATTACACATACAAAAGAGAGTAAAAACAATTAATGGATTTTCGATAATACGCTATTATCACATTATTACATTATTCGGTAAAAAAAAACAAATATTCTACGAAATCGATAATTTTGAAGCAGACCTATTAATAGGATACAAATTTTTGAAGGACATTAAGGCGGTGATTAACTTGGAACAAAAGAAGTTAATAATAAATAATGAGAAATAGGAGTATGTTTAGCTTAGGATGCGAATATGAGCATCAAATAAGTAAGGATAAATTAAAGATCGAGGAGGACGGTATTACTTTAGAAGCAAAAACTTCTAAAGCGCCAGCCGATGATAATACCGGCATATTAAATAAAAAATATATTGTGCGCCAGCCGACGGAAATACTCAGATATAAAAAATTAAATAATATTGTGGAACAAAGAAGTGCTACAACGCCAGTCGAAGGAAATACATACATAATCGAAGATGAAATCGAAAATTTAAGAGAAGAATTAGAAATGAAATATATCAAATACATTCTTCTATAGATATGAATTTACCGTTTCGAACGGATATAAAAGCGGAAATAACGACAATTGTTGAAACTCCTATATGGAGTAAACAATACACATATCCCCTTTCCGCTAATTCCTTCATAAACGAGGAGGTAAAAAAAAAGATGGAAGATAAAATAATAAGGCCAAGTAAGAGCGCATATAATTCACCAATTTGGGTTGTACCAAAAAAAGGTGTAAATGAAGACGGTACGCCGAAATTACGAATGG
>NW_017534473.1:45135-52016 GCF_001853355.1 Bactrocera latifrons
GATTACAGGAGAGAGAAATAAACTAAATCCTAGATACAAGAAACAGGTAGTAAAAGAGGACTTAGGGAATAAAGTTAGAATTAACTACAGAAATAGAATAGTACATAAAGATAATATTAAACCTTGATTATATATTTTTAGAGGATGATACCCTGATTATTCTTACATTAATTACTAATACAATGACAGACATTGTGTACTGTGTACTGTGACAGACATTGTGTAGTGTATTAGAAGACGGAGATGTAGCTTTATACTATGACTACGGAGATATTTTCCACATGACTAATTTAACATACTTTAGAGTACTTATAAGTTCAGACAAAAATTATTATAATAAAAAATTCAGATATAAAATTTTTAAACAAAATAATGAACAAGACAAAGCATATATTAATGATACAGATCCTGAAGTGGAACTCATAGAAACAACTACAAAGTAAGGATACAAGATATAGGAGAGGAATAAATGAAATAGGTACAGTATGGAAGTGGATAGCAGGAACACCAGGCCATGACGACTTAGTGTCAATGAATAATAAGTTAAATGAATTAATTGAAAATAATAATAAACAATACACTACAATTCCAAAATTTTTGAAATAATTAACCAATTAACTGAAACAATTTATAATATTAATGAAAACTCAGATATTAAAATTATAACGAACGAAAAAATCAGTTCTTAATAATTGAATTACAAAATATGATTCATACAATAGCTATAGGAAAAATGGGAATAAAAATATAATTAAAAATGAACATGGACGATTGATAATAACTGATTTAATAGATATATCAAGTTTTAAAATAGTACAAAATAAAGATGTAATAGTTATATATATTAAATACCCAAAAATTATATATGATTGCAAATATTATGAAGTAAGAGCAATTACACAAAAGGCAATTACACAAATTGGCAACGAAATTGCGAAATGCAAAAAGGAATATATAAATATAAAAAACTGCAAAAAAGAAATGATAAATATTTATTGTAAAATTAATAATAAAAATATCAGATATTTTGTCCAATAAAAAAGGAAAATGTAAAAAAATTAAAGAAAAACATAAAGATATAGATATAATTAAAGAAGGAGCAATATAAGTCTCTGGAAATTAYACTGTAGATGACTCTGCCGTAAATGGAGTTTACCTTGTAACATTTGAAAACTATACCATTGATAATATAATTTATGAAAACATTGATTGTAAAATTTGGAAATATTTAAAAAATAATCATATTAATAACTTTGAAATTGTTGTTTTTCAGGTACATGATTGTAATATTTGTACTGTTAATAATAATATATATTATCTAAAAGATTTTTAAAGAATCATACAAAACCAATAAGCAAAACAAAGAATTAAAATTCCCAACATTGTCATATAACGCTACTGTAGAAAAAATTTACAATACATCAGAAAATGAGATTGAAACGGGGGGGGGGGGGAGTACATAAAATGGAAAACTCCGGTAGAAAGCAAGAGAACAAAGTTAATAATCACGAAACCACAACAAGAACATCGGAATAGTAATCGATCCCAACGATGTAAAATGCAGCAATGAATATAAGGGCTATATTAAGACCAGAATAAGAAATATGGCAGAAATTACAGATGAACTCATGAGCTACGAAATAAATACTTCATCACCTGTGTGCCAACATGGATAAACATTCTCCTCACAACATCTTGTAGACCGGATAGTGCATATGTGTAACACCTAAAGTTTAAACATCTCTAAAAATTACAAATTCAGTGTTGCTTGGTTATAAAATATACCATATCGTCTTAAAGCATTYCTGAACATATTAAAATAAGTTCCGTATATGGTATCTCTGTCATTTGAGTTTACAAAACAGTTTGTTTGTCAATTATGTTGCGGTCAGTTATTTTGCAAGATGCATATTGAGTACACTAAAAACGGTATTTATATATAGTAGTATTGCAAAGCTTGTTTACACTTGGGATTGAGAAGTACCTATTTACAAAAATGCTTTGGTTTTGTGCTTATTTCAGTGTATGGTACCTATATGTATGTACAATGGTAGTACATACTGTATTCTCCAATTTTTCGAAAACCTATATATTAGGTATATTTGGGCTAAGGAATGTATTTATTAGTTCAACCCATTTTTGGCACAAAGGCATTTTATAATCAAAGAAACATTTTCTCCGAATATATAAATAATATCTCACACATTGTTCAGGGTTTATTCGGAAAGTAATAGGACTGATTTTCTTTCGCCGTGACCGTACTTCGGAGCATGGACCCACCGACTGAGTTCGGTAGAGGGCCTAGCTAACGAACGAGCGGCTGTTCATTCGTCTCCGAGCACATAAAGAGTTAAGTGCTTCAAACCGAAAATGCAGCGTTCGTTAGAGAAGAGGTACGCGGTTAAATTCTGCGTGAAACTTAGTAAATCTGCRACAGAGGCGTTCGATATGATCCAGGAGCTTACCCAGATGTTGCTTTAGCAAGAAGTAGTGTGTTTCGGTAGCACCAGGCCATTTTGGAGGGCTGGGAAGAGGTCGCTGATGAAGACCGTGCTGGGAGACCTGCGACTTCGACAAACACCGACAATGGGACTCGTGTGCGTAAAGTTTTTAAGTCAGACCGTCGACTAAGTATTCGTTTAGTTGCCCAGATGTTAAATTTATCACAATATGTGGTTCATAACATTCTAACATGACAACATCTTATTAGTCGATGTTGAGAGCTTTTAAGATTGGCCGCGGCGAATATAGCATTATATAGAACGATGAGTCGTACGAGATATACGTTGAAATTGACATAGTTCAGCGAATTAAAAGATAGCGGCTACGCTGGCTAGGTTATGTTGTTCGAATGGACGAAAACACTCCAGCTCTGAAAGTATTCGACGTCGTGGGAAGAAGAGGAAGACCTCCACTCCGTTGGAGGAGCCAAGTGGAGAARTACCTGGCTTCGCTGGGAAAATCCAATTGGCGCCACGTAGTGAAAAGAAGAAACGACTGGCGCAATAATCGCGTAAGCGGTGTCTGCCTCAGTAAAGAAGAATAAGAAATCATCAAAAAGTTGGTAACCTCGAAATGGATTACCCTTTATATGTTTACATGTGTTTCAACTAATTTTGGACGAACTTTTCTCAACTACCTCTTTAGACCAAATTTTTCATCTTTTACGTATAGAAAGTGCCAAGTCAAGACTATACGGTGAATGGCTCATTAAATTGATGTTTTGAGTAATGGTGGCATTATATCCATCTGTTTCAAAAAAGAAAAAAACAGTCAACTATTTACTTTCAACTGCTGCGCGTTGGATTCAGCTCATCTTGGAACACCCATGTAATCGACTGAGCTTTACTTTCAGGAGAATACGCTTAAGTCCATGTTTCAATATCTCTTACGATTTAATAGATATTTTTTGTACTTTTTTTCTGACGTGTGGGATGCAATATGAATACTTTTCACAGTCAAATGTCCATGCAATATCAAATTTATGCTGATCCTTTTTATGCCTCTASTTGCCTCTTTCTCAGGATAGCTCACATGACAATCACCAGTTTGTGTACAGCATCAATAGTTTCCGTAAGAAAATCTAAATTTGGACGACCTTCACGAAATCCGTCTTTTCGAAAGTTATAAAAAGTAATCGCTCGAAAATGTTCGCGGTTTAATTTTACGTATGTATTTTTTTGTACAGTAGCAACATAATTAGCGGTCGTATGTCAAAACGTTTTGAGAATAACATCAAAAATTTAAAACTAGACSATATGGTCGTAAATGCCAGAATGCAACATTAAGACTGCCAAATTCCGAAATACAAAAGGCAACTTATGTACGTCATCTGAGACGGTTTACTATATAAACMGTGGAAAGATCAGCAGCTATTGGTCGTACAGAGAAATATGGAAAAAGAAATGATACGAAACGTTTACAATTTTGGTCACATGAACTCACAGACAGCGGTACATGTGAAAACGTGAAAAAAGGTGAAGCAGCACATATTAGTACACAATAGCAAAGCAAAGTTTTTGTATTACATAAATAAGGGTATCCAATTACAACTGACAAATCGAACACTCGGGCATCTTCGATTCCAAGTCGAAGAACTATTTTTTTCTTCTCATCATATAGGGATCGTCATCCTACGTGAGTGGTGTGTCCACTAAAACACTCCCCCTTTCTATCATGAAATTTTTCCCTACCCCGGGACCGCTTTCGCATTACTTCAGGGTCAGGTTTCCGAGATGGACCCATTAGGTCAATTTCTACTCTCCCTGCGTCCAGGGATGTCTACGATTTTGTAGCTAGCATCAAGCTGTTTGTGTCGTCTTCTATTGGGAGTCCGCGTCCATGTCTCCTTTTTTAGTGCGTAGAACATATTCCACGTATGAGGCAATTAGTTCCCAGTTTTCGCTGCTAGATATCATTTTTTCTATAAGAAGCACTTAGTTCTCCGAGCTAGTAGCACTGACTGCGTTGTGTCCATAAGCAGTTTCCTTCTATTTGCAAGTGGGCCTCCGGTGTTTGCCATAAGTCTTGATAGCGCAACGGTTATATTGGCTGACTTTTTTGCAGCATGTTGGATTTGAGCCCAGTACGTCAATTTGTTGTCCATCCTTATTCCTAGGKATTTTAGCGTTTTCGTCGTTTGAATAGTTCCTGAATGAACTTGCATGTTTCCCTCCAGCGGGGTATGATTCCTAGCGAGCAGGATCAGTTCTGTTTTTTCAGCAGCTAGGCTGAGGCCGTATGAGTCCAACCATGTCTGTGTTCGTATCATAACTTGTGAAAGTCGACGCCTGGCTRTTTCGATATTACGCGCGGTTATGACGGCGGGGATGTTGTCTACATAGTCAACGAGGTAGCAATCGTCAGGCATTTCAACGTTTAAAATTCCGTCGTAGCTGGCATTCCATAGATCTGGTCAAAGTATTGATCCCTGCGCTGCTCCTGAGGTTATTTCCTTACTTTTTGGGCCGTCACTCGTGTCGTACAGTAGTTTCCTGTCCTTAAGATAGCTTTGTATCATCTTCATCAAGTAGAGGGGCGTTTTGAAGCGACTTTCTAGTGCGTCGATCATATTTTCCCATTTTGCTCTATTGAATGCATTTCGTATGTCAATTGTTGCGAGGAGGACTATTGGCCTCGAGAAGTTCTTCTTTCGATGAGCTTCCTCCACGCTGCGCACGACGTCTTCCACAGCTCTGAGAGTGGACCTGCCTGGTCTGAAGCCATGTTGTCGCTCTGATAGGCGGTTAAAATGCGGAGTTTCAAGAGCATTTCTAGTAGTTTCACTGCTGTATCTACCATGCATAGAGGTCGGTGTGGCAATGATATTCCTGGGTCTCCTTTGCCTTTGCCTATTATGAGCTTTAACATTTCCACTGGTAACCCATCAGGCCCAGGGGCTTTTTTGGTCTTTAAAGTATTTGCTGACGTGCTCATTTCCTTCAGAGCGAAAGGAGGACAAGAGCTCTCTTGTACATGTTCTGGTGGGTCTCTGGGTGCTCCATAGCTGCGGCGTTTAACTCAGCGGTGGACTGTTTTGCTCCGACTGTTTTTATTATGATCTTGTATCCGAGACCCCTCGGATTTTTGTTTATATCTAGCTCTATCCCATTTATCTTTCTTTGTCTTTGTTATTTGTGGGCGTGGGAGGGATCCGATTACGCCCATCTACGAAATCGATTTTTTTTTGTACTACGAAACCTGCACACCAAGTTACATAAAGATATCTCAACTTTTACTCAAGTTACAGCTTGCACGGACGGACGGACAGACAGACAGTCGGATTTCAACTTTTCTCGTCAACCTGATCTTTTATATATAGTAAGTATATACACATGCGGAGGATGGAGTCATGTGTAGAAGTTCACGCAAGTGAGGAAAGTTTTCTGATCGCCATTCACGTGGGAGTGGCCAGAAACGATTCTTTTACATATGACTCAAGCAGCTCACGACTTCCGGTCCTTGACCAAGTATCCTCTCGGTAGCCTAAGAACATCCGTTTGAAGGTGAGCTAAAGTGAGAAGGCGAAATATTCCCTGCATAGGGTTGTGCGCTGGGTTTGAGACCCGCCACGTAAAAAAACCACCCCAATGAAAACGCAACAACAGCCTCGGATGAGAGACCCCACTTTTGATGACACCCGCTGGGGGAAGCAGAGGAAGAGGAAGACCTCCACTCCGTTGGAAGGACCAAGTGGAGAAGGACCTGGCTTCACTTGGAATATCTAATTGGCTGTTGTTAACTCGGCTATAATCGCGTAAGCGGTATCTACGCCAATCAAGAAGAAGATATGCATATATAGCCCTATATCTATTTCGATTAATTCTAGGTGATACGCACATTCGTTAAGTGAACAAAACTACGGGTATACTGGAAAGTGAAATATCGTCTTATACATATAGTATGGTAATTAGGCGGAGTTTGGTTTAAAACTCATGAATAGGACGGTCTGTAAATTTTCACTTAAAAATTTTAGGTTTGATAACTGCTTCTATAAAAATCTTTAGTGTCAAATTGGATGTTATATTTCTCTGCCGTATTTAGTTATTGATTTATCACGCTTTGTTATAGGCCAATTTCGTCCAGTTTCGTTCTAAAGATGTTCTCAAGAACACATGCACAAAGCTTGATTAAAGTATCTAAATTTTTATATACAACTACTCTATATTTAATATATTAACATTGTGTGGTTGATGTGCTTAGACCTGTACATATGGATGACCTTTTACCGAAAATATCGGTCAATGWATAAGGTATACAATTGAAATTTAGAAATAAACCTGGTATGATATTTGTAACTCTTCCATCAATCCACATATACCTAATACAAAGATTTTCGAGGTTCGAATTAAATTGAGCGATAATGTTGGTAAATTGGTATA
>NW_017534474.1:0-4207 GCF_001853355.1 Bactrocera latifrons
TTATAAAATAAAAAAAAAATAAAATAAAAAAATAAATATATGTGTATGTGTGAATGTTTGTGTGTATTGCACATAACATGGGGTTGTTTTTAACTACCTGTAAATTTATTACTTTTGTTTACCCATGCATTTTTATTATTATTAGATTTGCATTGCATGTAAATGCATATGGCTGGTTATGTTCATATGCATGTATGTATGAAAATTATTATTTTATTATTTGTAAAATAATAATAGGTAGAATTATTATTATACATTAAACATAAGGAGCACTAGCTTCAGAGGCTTTCAGCTAACGGTTTTAATATAAACGACTTAAATAATAAAGATGGAACCTTCCATTTAAGAATTATTTACAAGCAATATGCTTTTATGAACTAAAAATATATGTTAAAAATATATTTAAAAAAAGGGGGGATAACTTAAATATATTTCTTTAACTTTGTACGAGATAGGTATTCAGATATTTTAGTGATGTTTACAACAGACGTTATTTTTAATAAATCAAAGGCTTTATTATTCTGAAATATACTGGTCCTTGCTGAATTGAAGAATTCATCCAGTAGATGTGTTATAATTAAGGAGGACGAACTACAATATAGACAGGATGAATTAAAGTTTCCATTTAATAAATGGGAATGCGTTAATGACGTATGACCAAGACGAAGGCGAACAAAGGCTTTTATATCTTGGCAACGGTTGCAGATGGCGTCGAGGTGTTGCACATTCTTCCAAGCCTTAGCTTTTATAGCTTACATCTTTCGATGTAGTCGAAGACAATCAATGGCTGTTTTGCCGCCAATTTGGCGTTTTGATCGGCCCATTCATTTCCAGTAATACCGGCGTGTCCAGGAATAATTTTTATATTTGTTTTCCCAATTAGTATGTTTCTAATTGGCGCAATGCGATAGGATTTGTTAGATGCATTTAGGAGAGCTGTGATTGTAAACTTGCTACCAGTACATATTAATGTTTTTAAGTTAGAGTTTTGTACTAGGGATAGCGCATTATACATAGATGGCTGCTGCTTCTGCGGTGTATACTGAGCTGTAAATGGGCAGAAGTCCAGCTTTCAAAGTATTTCCAACGTTATCAACAATAGCAAAAGACGTGTAGGAGTCGGCCTTCGAAGCGTCAGTAAAAATGAGTTGCCAATCTACGTAGTGTTGCACAACGAGCTCTTTGAAAACTTTGATTTACCCTGGAATTGGTGGTGTTATTTTTATGTTTTTGAAGATGTAGCTCGAACGAAGATTCTTTGAGTAGCCATGATGGGGCAARAGAAATAGACTTTTCCTCAGGTGTAGTCGTTATACCTMGATCCTTAGCTAATTTAATGTATTTAGAAACAGTGGAAGAAGTATTGGAGTTTGTATCGTCGGTCCATTTGGCTTTTACTATACCATATAAGAGCTTGTCATTACATAATAGTAGTTTTGGAATAAGCTTTTGCGAAGTATGTAAACCTCAATGGATGGGAGTCCGGCTTCCGTTAATGTGAAGTTAACGGCTGCATGACATGGTGCAAAGATTTGCTTTGTGTTGCTTTTGGCACAATTGCCGTAGATAGGGAGACCATAATCAATCTTAGATAAAATTAAAGCTCTTGTAATATTGATGAGAGAAGAAATGTGAATTAAACAATATTTTGATGATAGATACTTAATTATATTAAGCCTAGAAATTAGATGCTTCCATAGATTTGTACAATGTTACTTAAAAGTAAGTTTCTTATCAAATATTAAACCTAGGAATTTAAGACTAATAGTATTTACAATATTTACATTATTATAGTTAAGATAGAAGTTGTTGCATTTGTGATTTTAACAGATATGGAATAATTTGCATTTGTTAATAGAAATACTCGCACCTGAACAATTGGACCAATTTGAGATATCAGAAAGGAGTTTTAAGAAGGTATTTTTAACAGTATTAAGATTATTTTGCTTGGAGAAGATCAGCACATCATCAGCATAAATAATATGCGAAATGAGTTTATATTTAGAGATTATSGTACTGATTTCGTTAAATGCGATTACAAATAGTGTGACAAACAATGGTGATAGTTGTGGTATTCCGTTGTACTCGTACATATTGTACGTGTTCGAAAAAGTGTTATTTATTTCAGTCATGAATTTCTGTTAATTAGGAAAGATTTAATAAAGCTAAATATTTTTTCACAAATTTGCCTTTTCTCAAGTTGTCGTAGATTGACATGAGAACCAACTCTGTCGAAAGCTTTCTCGAAATCCAAACTGAGAGTGGATATGTGGTTTCTTTTCGATAAAGCCGTTTTGGCGAAATCATTAAAATAGAGTAAAGCATCCATAGTGCCTTTCCCTGCCTTAAATGCCACTTGGTTTTGACTGAGAAGGTTTTTATTTAATGCGAATCACGAGATACGTTTTGATATGATTTTTTCTAATAGTTTACCCATGCAACAAAGGAGTGATATTGGCCTATAACCAAGAACATCTGTAGATACTACATTGGATTTAGAAATTGCTACAATCACTGCATTTTTACAGCTTTGCATAAAATATTGTTGTACAATTTAATAATTCTATTTTTGAGGCTTAAAAGACAGTTTTTTAGCATGGGATATGAAGTCCTGTCTGCACCGGGAGTCTTGCCTGACRTTGAAGATAAAGTGAAATCGAATTCTGCGATGGTTATGTTTGATTCGGTAATAGATGGGGGTGAGAGATTTTTACTGCACCTTCTTCTGAGAAGTTCATTTTTATTTGATGCAAACGAGGGGTGGAAGTTTGAATCTCTCGAATAATCGGACCATACAGAGGCGAAATGATTAGCTATTTCTCTTGAGTCGAAAATTGGACCACTTGGGGTGTTTATACAATTAAGATTCACTTGCGTATAGGAGCCTGAGCCTTTTATGTCGGCCCATAATTTCTTGAGATTTGTTAACGGAGTGATAGCTTAGCCTTCGGTAAGTTTTTGTAAGCAAATCCTCTTAGCTTCTTTAATATTTCCCCGAAACTCTGCATTGGCTTTTTTGTATTTTATTAGATTATCAATAGAGCAAGTTCTTTTGTAAATTAGCCATAGTGATTGTTTTTCTTCTCTAAGTGTGGATAACTCCATAGACCAATAAGGCACATGATTTTTCAAGATTTTCTTACCCGTTTGGGGGATAGATAGGTGAGCAGAAGTTTTGATTATTTTGGTAATCGTAGCTGTTTCTTTATTTATATTATCTATAAATCACGTTTGTTATTTGCTTGTTTGTATTTTCTTTTGTAACAGAAGCGAAAGAAGTGTTTGCGGGGGTCGGGTTTAATTGTTGTTTGTATAGCCTTAGTGCTTCTCGCATTGAGCATTTATTTTCTGTTTTTATTTTTAGAACAAGAGCGTGAAGAGGAAGGATGATCGCCTGAGAAATTTGCACAAAATGCGCGGTTGCATGAGAAGATGGCAACTTTTGCACCTCTTGGGGTTAGGGAAATACGCTGTAATCCGAATTGTACGCCATGAGACTTCGATTTTTTCTTCAAGTTTGCAGAGGTCAAAGGAAAGAAGTATCACAGCACTGGGTCTTTGTTTGCCGTCTATATTTTTTGTGAATTTATACACAAAAGTAACTCCTGATCTTTTAAATTGTCAACAATTTCATCTTCTGCAATGTCATTTAGAAATTGAGCGTAAATTGTACCTTTAGAGCAATTCAAATTGTCGTGTAACTTAACTTTAATATCGCAAATTCCATTTAATTTCTTTGTTGTAAGAAATTTTTCAGCTATCTTCCGATTTTTAACGAGTAAGAGTAAATTCTTCTTCTTCTTGATTGGCGTAGTCACCGCTTACGCGATTATAGTCGAGTTAACAACAGCGCGCCAGTCGTTTCTTCTTTTCGTTACGTGGCAAGAATTAGATATTCCAAGTGAAGCCAGGTCCTTCTCCACTAGGTCCTTCCATCGGAGTAGAGGTCTTCCTCTTCCTCGGCTTCCCCCGGCGGGTACTGCGTCGAATACTTTCAGAGCTGGAGTGTTTTCGTCCATCCGGACAACATGACCTAGCCAGCGTAGTCGTACAGTTCACCGTTCCATCGAATGCAGAACTTTTCTCTCGAAAACTCGCAACGTCGACTCATCCGTTGTTGACATCGTCCAAGCCTCTGCACCATATAGCAGGACGGGAATTATGAGTGACTTATAGAGTTTGGTTTTTGTTTGTCGAGAGAGGACTT
>NW_017534474.1:6817-17479 GCF_001853355.1 Bactrocera latifrons
TTCTCACTTTAGCTCGCCTTCAAACGGATGTTCTTAGGCTACCCAGAGGATACTTGGTCAAGGACCGGAAGTCGTGAGCTGCTTGAGTCATATGTAAAACAATCGTTTCTGGCCACTCCCAAGTGGATGGCGATCAGAAAACTTTCCTCACTTGCGTGAACTTCTACACATGACTCCTCCTATTCGGTGATGGATAAAATTTCCTTACTTATTGATTCTAAGCTTTTATGCACAGGGAAGCAAGAGTATTTGGAAAGTGTTTGGTTCGATTCTGCTGCAGATATTAGAACAAACTTTGGGCAAACTTTTTTAATTTGAGGCAGTTCTGGAAAATTTTCAAGTGGTTTGTATGTAAGTTTTTTCCTTTTTGGGTTGGGGCTAGAGGCAAGCAAATCAAACCTGTTTTCCCCGAGATTAGGCGGCCCTAGGGCCATATTAAATCAAATATTCACTAATATGCACTGTTTTTTATGCGAGTAACCCTACGAACATTGTAAAACGAAAACACGTGCACTTATATGCAAAAAGTAATATGCGAATAAAGCGTAAAGCACAAAAGAAAAACCGGGATTAGAAAACACGTCCGCTCAATGAGAGAGATAGTCGAAGACAGTATGAAAATAGATATTTATTTTTAATAGTATTTCGACTTTGCTGATAAGTAAGCATGTTCAATAATATTTGAACAGAGGGAATTCGGAGTGTACCACACCTCGATAATCGAAGTAAACTGTCAACATATCCTTGATTTTTGAACCGTTTTGATGTGCTTTTTTGGGCTTAGACGTGTTTCGTCGTTAACGCGTTCTCATCCCTCTTTGAATAGTTTGTGCCAATCAATAACACTTTCTTGCGACAAACAATTATCACCTTCTCCATTCTAAATGTTTCCATATCCAAAATTTAATGGAACTTCTTTGTTACAGAAAGACAAGCGTATACTAAACAATAATAATTTTTTGATGTGACTTTTGGCACAGATGTCACTGAGAGTGACACTACCCTAGAAAAAAAGCATTTCAAGTAAAGGGTTTTCGCCGGAAATTTAAATTAAAATATCTAACTATACAGGTATATCTATATTAGAGGTAATTATGTTAATTTTAATTTAAATATTTCGGATAAGAAGCAAAGTGCAGTGATGAAACTGACTTACGTACTTACTAATAATAAGCGAAATTTTCAGGATCAACTTGACGTGGTTTGGCCTACATATATATAAATGGTCAAGATGACGAGACGTGTTGAAATCCGAGCTACTGTCCATTGTAAAGGATGCTACTATCGGACAGTGCAAGCTATAACTTAACTATATATTAAAATATCGTGACCCAACTTGGTACAAATGTTTCTTTAAATATGAGATTCGCTTTTGTAGATAGGCGCAATCGGACCACTGCCACACCCACAAAACCCCATGAATCGAAAAATTTTAAATTGCCATAATTAAGCCGCAAATTAAGATACAAAACTGTTTTTTTTTTTCTTTTCTTTGAAAATATGTAAAAATTGCGTTTGTAATGGGTGAGAGGTCCCAAACCATTCAAGTTAAATCACCGAAATTTGCATAGTGCTAATCCTTTCTGGTGAAAATAGGCGAAATTGGATGATAATCCCGTCAACTTACCGTATGACGATTTTATTAAAAACTACTAAATTGACATACTATAAATCAATAAACAAATGCGTTAGAGAAATTGAATTTTACATCCCTGATGGTACAAGAGGGCTCATTGGAACCGATGTCAAAATTGGTCGAGGGACGCGACGCCGCCCCCCTTTGGATGAAATCAGATTTCACCGGACTTTTTCGATCAATTTGGACCAAATTCGGCACGTAATATTGTCCTGTCATTTCTATATTACAGTGTGGGCGAAATCGGAAATCGAATGGTTGTAGTACGCCTACTTCTCATATTAGTAAACATTTTATTTTCATATGATTCTTACACTTTTCAATACACAAATTAAGCAATAATGAATATATTGGGATAAATCCTCAGCCAAAAAGTACCTTTGAAGTATGCAATCTCAAGTTTAAAAATTGTCAAAATCGGACCATAATTATTCAAGCCCCTAGATACGGTACATGGAGACCCCGGTGCCTATTGCAAAGTTTTTTAGGGATATATTCATGCAAGAGAAAGACAGACCCTTCCTAAGAATATTATGGATGTAAGTCAAAATAGATTGAATCAGGTCAATATTTACCTTAAGTATATGGTTCTCTAATAAAATTATTTTTAAACTTCCGGCTGACTTTGTACCGCATATATCAGCCAATATGTGAGCTGTCTTCATAAAATTAAGTTGGAATGTTTTTCTAATAGGCTGTTGTTGCGTTGTCATTGGGGTAGTTTTTTACGTGGCGGGTCCCAAACCCAGCGCACATCCCTATGCAGGGAATGTTTCGCCTTCTCACTTTAGCTCGCCTTCAAACGGATGTTCTTAGGCTACCCAGAGGATACTTGGTCAAGGACCGGAAGTCGTGAGCTTCTTGAGTCATATGTAAAAGAATCGTTTCTGGCCGCTCCCAAGTGAATGGCTCCATCCTCCATTCCTCCCTCTCTCGACAAACGAAACTCAAACTCTATAAGTCACTCATAATTTCCGTCCTACTATATGGTGCAGAGGCTTGGACGATGTCAACCGCGGATGAGTCGACGTTGCGAGTTTTCGAGAGAAAAGTTCTGCGAAAGATTTATGGTCCTTTGCGCGTTGGCCACGTAGCGAAAAGAAAAACGACTGGCGCGCTGTTAACTCGGCTATAATCGCGTAAGCGGTGACTACGCCAATCAAGAAGAAGAAGAAGATTTTCTAATAACAGTCAATCTTGACGCCTAAAATGGATAAAATTGAATGAAAAATTGTCCACACTTTTTGTACAACTAAGGCTACAAAAGTAGACCGATAGGCACATCAAACGACGACATATTTTTTCCCGCTCTTTTGACATTTCTCTTTCTTAGGTTTGTCATTTCATCATGAAAAGTTATACGATCCAACAACAAGTCGAAATTATTAAAATTTACTACCGGAATTTATGGTCGACATAATCGAGCGTCTAGTGGAAAATTTTGAATCCACAGGCACAGTACAAAATGTTCCCGCGCCAGTGAGAAAAAGAAGTGCCCGTAGTGTCGAGAATATTGGTAGCGCATCTAATGAAAAAGTCCCAAATCATCCTCACGCACGTCGCTCTCAAGCGTTGGGCATCTCAGTGATTTCACGTTGTTGTGGCGAACTTTATGAAAAGATCTTGGCCTACAAGATAAAATTGACGCAAGAACTGAAACTGCTTGACCATCAGAATCGTCGTTTGTTCGTGAATTGGGATGAACAATAACTTGAAAATGATCCGGATTTTTATTGAAAAATCATCTTCAGCGATGAGGTTCATTTCCGGCTGAATTTTTATTTTTTATTTTATTTTTTTTTTTTATTCAAGTTAAATTTACAATTTGTTTAATGTTAATAGACAACAAGTAAATGTGCTGTTAAGGTACAAACAAATTGTGAGTGTTACTTCATTAAAAGACCCTCTGTTTAGTGACAGTATAATAAAAATAAAAATCCAAACTACATACATACTAATTTACATAATTATTTGCTATTTTCTTTATGTTAAAATAACATAATCATACACTAGTTTGTGCTAAAGTTATGTATTTGCATTACGTGCATGCGTGCTGGTTTACAAGTTTAATATGTCTTTTCTTTTTAACCTTGTTGTAGTGGATGCCTAAGTAAAGCCACTGCTAAAGGATTGAGAGGGATCTCTAACTTGATTTTGTATCTTTCACTAAACTTTTTTATTTCATCTTTCACTTTGCATATTTTTAAATAGTAAACGTCCAAATAGGTTTGATGATGGTTTTATAAATTAGCAGTTTATTTTCAAGAGAAAGAACAGATTTTTTATCCAGAAGCCAATAAAGACTTCTCAATTTTACATTAGTTTGTTCTTTTTTCGCTTTTACATGATATTTCCAGGTAAGCCTTCTATCTATGTGTAACCCCAGGTATTTCACATGATCACTAACAGGTTTGGCCTTTGTTAAAAATTTTGATTGAAGGACAATCACCTTTTCTTAGGGCAAAAGTAACATGGACAGATTTATCTGAATTTACTTTAATGTTCCACATCTTGAGCCAGTCTTCTAATTGGAATAAGTAATTTTGTAGTATGTTAGAAGATTCTGAAGGCACTTTATTTGAAGTTAGGACTGCAGTGTCATCAGCGAATATTGTTATCGTAACATCGTTGTTTTTTGTGATATCCGCTATGAATATCGAAAAAAGAATTGGCCTAAAACACTTCCCTGTGGTACGCCTGATTTTATTTTATACATACTTGAGTACTCATTTCCAACCCTAACATAAAGTTGTCTATCTTTGAAATAAGATTTAATAAGAAAGAAAAAGGGAGCAGGTAATTTGTAAAGCAGTCCGGGGTGCCAGACTTTATCGAATGCTTGTTGCACATCAAGGAATACACCTGAACAGTATTCTTTTTGCTCTAAAGCTGACCTTATTTTGTTAAACACTCTATGGCATTGTTCAGGAGTTCCGTGGTGTCCGCGAAACCCGTACTTTTGGTCCAGCATTATATTTAAATTTTCCAATACCGGTATCAGTCTTCGTAAGAGAATTCTTTCGAATATCTTTGAGAAAGCGACCAGTAGACTTATGGGGCGATACGAACTAACTAAGTTTTTGGTTTAGCAATCATGATTATTTCTGCACATTTCCAGGCTGTAGGAAAGTGCTGAAGCCTTAGTATGGCATTGAATATAATTGTAAGAGCTCGCRTGGACTTCTCAGTTAGGTGCTTTAGTACTGCGTGGTCTATCTGATCGTAGGCTTTTTTTGTTGCTACATTTTGCCAGTTCCTCTTTCACTTCTGATAAAATAATACGCCTTATTGGAAAATCCATTTGGCATGGAGTATCCAAAAAGTGCATCACTTCCCTTTCATTAATAAAATTAAATGGTGTGAATACTTCATTTAAGTACTTAGCAAACGCCTCTGCTTTATCCTCATCTGACCGATACCTTGAATTGCTGGAGTTTTTTATTGGAACCTTTCTGACTTTTGGGCGTTTGAGAAATTTTGTGTCATTCCACAGACATTCAGAGCGAGTTGCGTTATGGCTAAGGTTGATTAAAAAGGTTTCAAGGGAGTTGTTTTTTAACTGTTTAAGCCTTGTTTTTAAATATTTAGTAGCTCTGTTTAGAATTAATTTGTCACTTGGTCCTTTACCATATTTTCCTCAACGATCGTTTTTCCTTTATTAGGGTTTTGATTTCCGCAGGGATAAAGGTACTGTTTACTACAAAAGTATCTTGTGGAGTTGAGATAAAACCTGCTTCTACAATGACGTTGTTAAATTTTTCAACAAAGCCGTCTAATTGGTCGGTGGCTCTTAAGTTAACACTAAGATCAATATTATTATCTTCTTCTTCTTGATTGGCGTAGTCACCGCTTACGCGATTATAGCCGAGGTAACAACAGCGCGCCAGTCATTTCTTCTTTTCGCTACGTGGCGCCAATTAGATATTCCAAGTGAAGCCAGGTCCTTCTCCACTTGGTCCTTCCAACGGAGTGGAGGTCTTCCTCTTCCTCTGCTTCCCCCGGCGTGTACCTGTCTCTTATACACATCTAGATGTGTATAAGAGACAGGTCCGAAGTAGCACCTGTTGGCAAGAGTTATCCTGCGTTGGATTTCTAGGCTGACATTGTTGGTGGTGTTTACGCTGGTTCCAAGATAGACGAAATTATCTACAACTTCAAAGTTATGACTGTCAACAGTGACGTGAGTGCCAAGTCGCGAGTGCGACGACTGTTTGTTTGATGACAGGAGATATTTCGTCTTGCCCTCTTTCACTGCCAGACCCATTTGTGTTGCTTCCTTGTCCAGTCTGGAGAAAGCAGAACTAACGGCGCGGGTGTTGAGGCCAATGATATCAATATCATCGGCATACGCCAGCAGCTGTACACTCTTATAGAAGATGGTACCTTCTCTATTTAGTTCTGCGGCTCGAACTATTTTCTCCAGAAGCAGGTTGAAAAAGTCGCACGATAAGGAATCGCCTTGTCTGAAACCTCGTTTGGTATCGAACGGCTCGGAGAGGTCCTTCCCGATTCTGACGGAGCTTTTGGTGTTGTTCAACGTCAGCTTACACAGCCGTATAAGTTTTGCAGGGATATATATTATTATCTAACCAGTAAGAAAATGATGGAATATTAGTACGTGGAGTCACAATTTTTGGTTTACTTTGAAGAATCATAGGTGACGATTGGAGTACCGCAATTAAGGGCGGGTGATCAGAGCTTAGTTCAAAGTTTTCTTCAATTTTTAGCAAACTGCTAGATAGGCCTGAGTACACAACAAAATCTAATAGATCCGGAACTTTTGTGGGATCCAATGGCCAGTAGATAGGCATATCGGTCGAGAAAGCTGATAAATTCGAAATTAGTAGACAGGCCTGAGTACACAACAAAATCTAATAGATCCGGAACTTTAGTGGGATCCAATGGCCAGTAGGTAGGCATGCCGGTCGAGAGAACTGATAAATTCCTATTTATAATGCATTTAAATAGTTCGTTACCTTTCGGATTATTTAGGCGAGAGCCCCACCAATGGTGCTTGGCATTAAAGTCTCCTCCGAGTAAGAATGTCGAGCCGAATTCGCTAAACATATTTTCATATTCTATGCAACTGATTGTGTGCCTGGGTGGAAAGTATCCAGCGCCAATAGCTATTGATCGTGTGTTTGTTTTGATTTTTATGCGTGAAATTTGCATCGAAGGTGAATAAATTTCTTTCAATGGTTCATATTTAATTTTTGAATTAATAATCACCGCCGACCCGCCTCGGGATCTACCCCCAGGGTGGTTACACTAAACTATGTCATATCCTCTAATTTAAAAAAAATTACATAATACAATCAAATACAATATATACAATTATTGTTAAGAAATTTTTCGATTCCGTTCATATGGTTGACAATAAAGTTGGTATTCCAGATTGCTATTCTTAAGTTTAGTTGCATACTTTGTTCAATAAACTATTGATTATTGCTAATAAATTATTTATCTGAGCAGTCTGTGCGTTAATTATTTTCTCAATTTTTTCTAAAAATTGATCGAGGTTAGTTATTTTACAGCGTCAGCATACGAAGCCATGTTATTTGTTTTGCTGTTGAAAAATGAAAGTTGTTTTTGCAAATTTGTGGATTCTGTGGCATTATAAACAAGCGGACTCTCCATCGTGCGTGCTTTGCTAGCATTATATTTTGTTTTCAGTGACTGGTGTACTTGACACCCGCGATAGTTAGCTGGATGTTCGTGCTGGCAGTTTGCACATTTGGCAGGAGCATTTCTGTCTTTGGTACATTCGGTAGTGTTGTGTTTAGAGCCGTATTTAGTTCAAGCATAAGATTTGTTACAGTAACTTTTCGTGCGCCCAAACTCTTGACATCTGTGATATTGGACAATGGAGTTAGTTTGCTTTGGTGGTACCACCTGAACCACTGCATTAACTAAGTATCTGATGTCATAAATGTTTTTGTTGTTCTTAGCTAGTTCAATATCGACGAAGAATAAAGGGAGTGGGCGTTTGCTGTTGCTGACTCTTCTTACACGATGACCAAAATTTTCAATTTCTTTCTTAATGTTAGATGTAGGGTGAAGATTTTTAATCACCACCCGAAAAGATCGCTCTTGCTTGATCTAGTATGTGTGAAATTCCATATTCTTTTCATTCAAATATTTAACAAGAGAGCGGTAAGCTTCAATTGTTTTTGTAGTTATTCTTGTTTGTCCATCTGCTTGTGTTTTGTAGTAGAAATTAGCTTTGTTTATGACTTTGGAGAACGCAAGTAGCATTCCACTAATATTTGACACATTTGGTACTATGATAGGCGGTGGTCTGTTTGCTGATTCAACGCTTCGTTACTAGTGGTTACATTGTTGTCATTGTTGTTGTCGTTTTCCTTATTACTAAGTATCTCAAACCGGGTTTCGTTGTTGTTGTCAGTATCGATATCCACTCTGGCTAGTTTTCGTGAAGATGAAAGAGGGGAGTTAGGGGCTGCTCTTCGTTTACTGTTCACTGTCTGCCATCCAGTGTCAATTTTCGACATGGTTAAGCTAATTGCACTGCTTATGCACTCAGTCAGCTTCTTTTTTCACCTTCTCTTCTGTTTTTTTTTATTTTGTGCTCTTCAAACCGCAGTCTCAGTCAGTAAGAAAAATTGACTATGCCGCGCACTTGTTATTCGGCCCGCTGACAATGCTGTACTGTGAATGGCTGAATGGCTTCGTCAATTTTATGCTTCAAAACCGTCAAAAATTGGGTTCAGCGTCTGGACTTCTGCAAGCTTGCCCGTGGTGGCCATGCAAAAGAAATCGAGTTCCCTACATAATGGAACCTAATGAAAAAGATGTCGTTCAGTATGTAAGTTATAATTTGAAAAATTGCTTGAATATATGAGTATGAATTTTTTGAATCTAGCTCCCCCTGGTGGCGCCATCTACATATATGTCTACTGGTACGTTTGAATTTGCTATATTTATCAATTGTCCAGTGAGAATTTCATATCTCTTTATCCATTCAAAGTGAAGTTATTGCGTTTTAAGTGTCAGTATGTTTGTGTTATCCGTCTGATAATGAGCTTCGACCAAAGAACCAACATTAAATTTGGTTTTAAAATTGGTAAAACTTTTACCGAAACGTTTCAATTGATGAAACAAGTTTATGGCGATGATTGCCTATCACGTAGCAGAGTGCATGAGTGGTTTCAACGTTTTCAAACTGGTCGTGAAAAGAAAGCGTTATATAGACGTTGAGGTTCTGTTTTTTTTTTAAGTCCTGTTTACTTTGGAACACACCTTATATCTTCTTAAGTACACATCAGCAATATCAGAATTAATGAATTTAGCCCAACACTTTCTCTGCTCCCAATATACCCTATGTAATGATTTCGGAATTTCTACTTGACTTTAAACCGTACCTGAACGGTCAAAATGTGTGATACCTTTATAAAATTTAATGGAAAAGTATTCTTTAAAATTATGTGGTTAACAGCTAAATACACTGGATCACAAATTTGAATTTGTTTTTTGTTCCACGGATGCCACGGATGCCAATTTGTATGTGAAATGGCTCGCTTAATTTGCAAAATCGAGTAAATTTTTTTTTATGGATACGTTTTTGAGATATTTGCAATTTACCGTTATTCGACCAAAAAAAGGTGTCTTCATTTAATCATGTATATCTCACTGACCAGTTGAGCAATTTTACTGCAAATTATAGAAAATAAAAGTGAATGAAATTTTCTAAAAATAATGTCTACTCCATTTTTCCATAGGCCTTATAATTTCTGAGAAATTGATTAATCACTTCGTGTTTTTAATTTTTTTTATGAAAAAATTAAAAAAAAATAAACTTTGGCAAGGAAAAAATTTTAAAACAAAAGATATTTTTAAAATTTTTTTTTATTTTATATGAAGTCCTGTTTCTTTATAAAAAACTAAGCTACCAACGAACAAAATCCATGGATAAATAGGAAAGTTGTACATGATCAAATAAATATATCCAAGTCGTGCAAAGTCAATGTATACGTATGTATATGCGTATGTAGTGTGTAAAGTAGGGGTGGGATATCTAGCTATGCGCTGTTTCTGTTAAGTAAAAAGTCAATTTTCATGTCTTTTTTAGTTTTTATGAACTCATTTATTTATATAAGTTAATAATTGCCTTTTTGACTGATTTATTAATGGCGATCCAACTCGCCTGTTTCAACTCAACTTTACAATTGATTTCTTGAACTGCTTGTTTCTAACTCTAAACTTACAAAACTAGTCTGCTTTAGGTGTCAGTGTTGTTGCCACGGATGAGGTGCATAAAAGGGCTCGGCTTAACTGCCGTAAGCGTGGGTGTATTTTTATCATAGTCCCGATATTTTGGCGCATCAGCAACAAGAAAATGTTGAGAGCGTTGGTACGCTGTTGTCAAGTGCAATTGCTTACGCTGATGAATAATAGATGTGTGTTGGTGCGCAGCTGTCAGTAAAAAACTAGCCTGCATTATCTCAGTGTTGTTGCAGCATAAAAAGCTGGGGTGCATTTTTTATAATATGTAGTCCCGATATTTAAGCGCGTCGAAAACATGAAAAGATCGAGAGCGTTGGGACGCAGTTGTCAAGCTGGTGATCATGACCATAATGTGGATGATGATGTATGTATGAATGTGCGCCATTGTGACTTAACCCAGCATACGTGACAGGAGGAACGACTCTGTTAACTTATATTAGTAATATATATTAAAACAATGTGTTCTTTTTGCCTTAAGTTGATGTTCTTACATTATAGTCGAAATGATTATGTGTTTTGTTTTGTCGTTTATTTAGTTTAGGATCGGTTTCTCTTATGAGAAACCAACAGTAGTCACCCATCACACCGACGTCCGAGAAACCTTGGTATCGATTCTCAATTAATTTCATTTGCTGGTGAAACCTTTCGCCATGCTCGTCACTTTCGTCTCCTAGATTTGCCGGAAAAAAACTTAAATGGGAATGCAGAAAATGAATTTTTAAAGACATATTTACGCCTGGAGAAAAAAGAAAATGTAAATAAGTAAATTATAAAATTTTATA